>NC_134216.1:76967925-77151842 GCF_965140235.1 Caretta caretta
AAAGATGGAGAGGTGAGCTGATGGCAGCCTGAAGTGCCTTCGCTGAGAGAAAACACCAAGTATTTAAAGGGCTCTTTAGTCTTGCAAAGAAAGGCAGAACAAGAACCAATGGCTGGAAGCAGAAATCAGAAAAATTCTCCTTAGAACAAGGCAGAGATTTGTAAGAGGGAGGGTGACTCATCACTGGAACAAACTGGCAAGAGAAGTGATGGATTCTCCATCTCTTGATGTCTTCCAGTGAAGACTAGATGCCTTTCGGGAAGGTGCTTTAGTGCAAAAGCAGCTCTTGTGACACACGGGAGGGCTGGGAGATGCAGGGCATCATATTAGATGCTCCAATGGTCCCTTCTGGCCTTAAGTCGACTAATTTATGAAAAACTGGTGCTTTAGTGTATAGCCGGCTCCATCCCCCGACTCACCAGTCATTGAGTGCGGAGATCCGGGGGCAACAACTCCAAGCTCCAAGAGGCTGGGCAGGGGCAGGACATCGCTGGGAGGGGTGGGGTGGGGAGGCAGTGAGATCACAAAGGCCTTTTGCAGGACCTCAGCCCATTGGGCAAAGGTGGTGGGGAGGGGGTGACCTCACAGAGAGACCCCGACATCAGCGGGGCAGGGCCGAGGTGCAGGGCCAGGGCAGTCGCTGAGACCCCCCCGGCTTTGCTGCCGCACGTCTCCTTCTCCCGGTCTCCCCTCGAGGACGGGGAGAGAATTAGGATTCACGTCGTAGCATGAGGAGGAGCCTCTGTGGAGCTTTCTCCTTTCCTACCCCTGGTTGTGCCAGAAAACGAACGTCCCTTGGACAAGGTCGGAGGCTGCGAGAGGTTTGGAACCTGTTGGGTCTGATGCACCTGCTGCAGGCAGAATTCTCGGCACAGAAAACACTGGCTTAAGGGGGCAGAATGTGATTTCCTACCGAGCGCTTTGACGCTTGGAATCACTGGGGACCTTGGGGTTTATCCTTTTTGGTTTCCCTTTTCCTCTTTCCTCCCTCCTTTCTCCTCTTCTCTTGCTTCTTTTTTCCCTCTTTCCCTCTCTCTCCCAAGGAGGGGTGTGTGTGGAGGGTGCGCAAGGGGGGGTTGCTCTCATCGCGGGAGGTCCTCACAAAGAGGTGGGTCTGGATCTGAGAGCGATCCGCTCTGATGGTGACCTGGCCGTCCTGTGGGACCTCTGGTGAGACCTCTCAGCCGCCCGCCCCTCAGAGTCTCAGGGCTGCATCCCATTCTGGTGTCCACATTTCAAAAATAAAGTTAAAAAAACTGGAGAGGGTGCAGAAAAGAGCCATATTTGAGTGATGGAGAAGACTTATAAGGAGGAATTGAAAAACTCAGTCTGTTTAGTTTTTAAAAAGATGGAGAGGTGAGCTGATGGCAGCCTGCAGTGCCTTCGCTGAGAGAAAACACCAAGTATTTAAAGGGCTCTTTAGTCTTGCAAAGAAATGCAGAACAAGAACCAATGGCTGGAAGCAGAAATCAGAAAAATTCTCCTTAGAACAAGGCAGAGATTTGTAAGAGGGAGGGTGACTCATCACTGGAACAAAGTGGCAAGAGAAGTGATGGATTCTCCATCTCTTGATGTCTTCGAGTGAAGACTAGATGCCTTTCGGGAAGGTGCTTTAGTGCAAAAGCAGCTCTTGTGACACACGGGAGGGCTGGGAGATGCAGGGCATCATATTAGATGCTCCAATGGTCCCTTCTGGCCTTAAGTCGACTAATTTATGAAAAACTGGTGCTTTAGTGTATAGCCGGCTCCATCCCCCGACTCACCAGTCATTGAGTGCGGAGATCCGGGGGCAACAACTCCAAGCTCCAAGAGGCTGGGCAGGGGCAGGACATCAGCTGGGAGGGGAGGGGTGGCGGGGCAGTGAGATCACAAAGGCCTTTTGCAGGACCTCAGCCCATTGGGCAAAGGTGGTGGGGAGGGGGTGACCTCACAGAGAGACCCCGACATCAGCGGGGCAGGGCCGAGGTGCAGGGCCAGGGCAGTCGCTGAGACCCCCCCGGCTTTGCTGCCGCACGTCTCCTTCTCCCGGTCTCCCCTCGAGGACGGGGAGAGAATTAGGATTCACGTCGTAGCATGAGGAGGAGCCTCTGTGGAGCTTTCTCCTTTCCTACCCCTGGTTGTGCCAGTAAACGAACGTCCCTTGGACAAGGTCGGAGGCTGCGAGAGGTTTGGAACCTGTTGGGTCTGATGCACCTGCTGCAGGCAAAATTCTCGGCACAGAAAACACTGGCTTAAGGGGGCAGAATGTGATTTCCTACCGAGCGCTTTGACGCTTGGAATCACTGGGGACCTTGGGGTTTATCCTTTTTGGTTTCCCTTTTCCTCTTTCCTCCCTCCTTTCTCCTCTTCTCTTGCTTCTTTTTTCCCTCTTTCCCTCTCTCTCCCAAGGAGGAGGGTGGGCAAGGGGGGGTTGCTCTCATCGCGGGAGGTCCTCACAAAGAGGTGGGTCTGGATCTGAGAGCGATCCGCTCTGATGGTGACCTGGCCGTCCTGTGGGACCTCTGGTGAGACCTCTCAGCCGCCCGCCGCTCAGAGTCTCAGGGCTGCATCCCATTCTGGTGTCCACATTTCAAAAATAAAGTTAAAAAAACTGGAGAGGGTGCAGAAAAGAGCCATATTTGAGGGATGGAGAAGACTTACAAGGAGGAATTGAAAAACTCAGTCTGTTTAGTTTTTAAAAAGATGGAGAGGTGAGCTGATGGCAGCCTGCAGTGCCTTCGCTGAGAGAAAACACCAAGTATTTAAAGGGCTCTTTAGTCTTGCAAAGAAAGGCAGAACAAGAACCAATGGCTGGAAGCAGAAATCAGAAAAATTCTCCTTAGAACAAGGCAGAGATTTGTAATAGGGAGGGCGGCTCATCACTGGAACAAACTGGCAAGAGAAGTGATGGATTCTCCATCTCTTGATGTCTTCCAGTGAAGACTAGATGCCTTTCGGGAAGGTGCTTTAGTGCAAAAGCAGCTCTTGTGACACACGGGAGGGCTGGGAGATGCAGGGCATCATATTAGATGCTCCAATGGTCCCTTCTGGCCTTAAGTCGACTAATTTATGAAAAACTGGTGCTTTAGTGTATAGCCGGCTCCATCCCCCGACTCACCAGTCATTGAGTGCAGAGATCCGGGGGCAACAACTCCAAGCTCCAAGAGGCTGGGCAGGAGCAGGACGTCAGCTGGGAGGGGAGGGGTGGCGGGGCAGTGAGATCACAAAGGCCTTTTGCAGGACCTCAGCCCATTGGGCAAAGGTGGTGGGGAGGGGGTGACCTGACAGAGAGACCCCGACATCAGCGGGGCAGGGCCGAGGTGCAGGGCCAGGGCAGTCGCTGAGACCCCCCCGGCTTTGCTGCCGCACGTCTCCTTCTCCCGGTCTCCCCTCGAGGACGGGGAGAGAATTAGGATTCACGTCGTAGCATGAGGAGGAGCCTCTGTGGAGCTTTCTCCTTTCCTACCCCTGGTTGTGCCAGAAAACGAACGTCCCTTGGACAAGGTCGGAGGCTGCGAGAGGTTTGGAACCTGTTGGGTCTGATGCACCTGCTGCAGGCAGAATTCTCGGCACAGAAAACACTGGCTTAAGGGGGCAGAATGTGATTTCCTACCGAGCGCTTTGACGCTTGGAATCACTGGGGACCTTGGGGTTTATCCTTTTTGGTTTCCCTTTTCCTCTTTCCTCCCTCCTTTCTCCTCTTCTCTTGCTTCTTTTTTCCCTCTTTCCCTCTCTCTCCCAAGGAGGAGGGTGGGCAAGGGGGGGTTGCTCTCATCGCGGGAGGTCCTCACAAAGAGGTGGGTCTGGATCTGAGAGCGATCCGCTCTGATGGTGACCTGGCCGTCCTGTGGGACCTCTGGTGAGACCTCTCAGCCGCCCGCCCCTCAGAGTCTCAGGGCTGCATCCCGTTCTGGTGTCCACATTTCAAAAATAAAGTTAAAAAAACTGGAGAGGGTGCAGAAAAGAGCCATATTTGAGGGATGGAGAAGACTTACAAGGAGGAATTGAAAAACTCAGTCTGTTTAGTTTTTAAAAAGATGGAGAGGTGAGCTGATGGCAGCCTGCAGTGCCTTCGCTGAGAGAAAACACCAAGTATTTAAAGGGCTCTTTAGTCTTGCAAAGAAAGGCAGAACAAGAACCAATGGCTGGAAGCAGAAATCAGAAAAATTCTCCTTAGAACAAGGCAGAGATTTGTAAGAGGGAGGGTGACTCATCACTGGAACAAACTGGCAAGAGAAGTGATGGATTCTCCATCTCTTGATGTCTTCCAGTGAAGACTAGATGCCTTTCGGGAAGGTGCTTTAGTGCAAAAGCAGCTCTTGTGACACACGGGAGGGCTGGGAGATGCAGGGCATCATATTAGATGCTCCAATGGTCCCTTCTGGCCTTAAGTCGACTAATTTATGAAAAACTGGTGCTTTAGTGTATAGCCGGCTCCATCCCCCGACTCACCAGTCATTGAGTGCGGAGATCCGGGGGCAACAACTCCAAGCTCCAAGAGGCTGGGCAGGGGCAGGACATCGCTGGGAGGGGTGGGGTGGGGAGGCAGTGAGATCACAAAGGCCTTTTGCAGGACCTCAGCCCATTGGGCAAAGGTGGTGGGGAGGGGGTGACCTCACAGAGAGACCCCGACATCAGCGGGGCAGGGCCGAGGTGCAGGGCCAGGGCAGTCGCTGAGACCCCCCCGGCTTTGCTGCCGCACGTCTCCTTCTCCCAGTCTCCCCTCGAGGACGGGGAGAGAATTAGGATTCACGTCGTAGCATGAGGAGGAGCCTCTGTGGAGCTTTCTCCTTTCCTACCCCTGGTTGTGCCAGAAAACGAACGTCCCTTGGACAAGGTCGGAGGCTGCGAGAGGTTTGGAACCTGTTGGGTCTGATGCACCTGCTGCAGGCAGAATTCTCGGCACAGAAAACACTGGCTTAAGGGGGCAGAATGTGATTTCCTACCGAGCGCTTTGACGCTTGGAATCACTGGGGACCTTGGGGTTTATCCTTTTTGGTTTCCCTTTTCCTCTTTCCTCACTCCTTTCTCCTCTTCTCTTGCTTCTTTTTTCCCTCTTTCCCTCTCTCTCCCAAGGAGGAGGGTGGGCAAGGGGGGGTTGCTCTCATCGCGGGAGGTCCTCACAAAGAGGTGGGTCTGGATCTGAGAGCGATCCGCTCTGATGGTGACCTGGCCGTCCTGTGGGACCTCTGGTGAGACCTCTCAGCCGCCCGCCCCTCAGAGTCTCAGGGCTGCATCCCATTCTGGTGTCCACATTTCAAAAATAAAGTTAAAAAAACTGGAGAGGGTGCAGAAAAGAGCCATATTTGAGGGATGGAGAAGACTTACAAGGAGGAATTGAAAAACTCAGTCTGTTTAGTTTTTAAAAAGATGGAGAGGTGAGCTGATGGCAGCCTGAAGTGCCTTCGCTGAGAGAAAACACCAAGTATTTAAAGGGCTCTTTAGTCTTGCAAAGAAAGGCAGAACAAGAACCAATGGCTGGAAGCAGAAATCAGAAAAATTCTCCTTAGAACAAGGCAGAGATTTGTAAGAGGGAGGGCGGCTCATCACTGGAACAAACTGGCAAGAGAAGTGATGGATTCTCCATCTCTTGATGTCTTCCAGTGAAGACTAGATGCCTTTCGGGAAGGTGCTTTAGTGCAAAAGCAGCTCTTGTGACACACGGGAGGGCTGGGAGATGCAGGGCATCATATTAGATGCTCCAATGGTCCCTTCTGGCCTTAAGTCGACTAATTTATGAAAAACTGGTGCTTTAGTGTATAGCCGGCTCCATCCCCCGACTCACCAGTCATTGAGTGCGGAGATCCGGGGGCAACAACTCCAAGCTCCAAGAGGCTGGGCAGGGGCAGGACATCGCTGGGAGGGGTGGGGTGGGGAGGCAGTGAGATCACAAAGGCCTTTTGCAGGACCTCAGCCCATTGGGCAAAGGTGGTGGGGAGGGGGTGACCTCACAGAGAGACCCCGACATCAGCGGGGCAGGGCCGAGGTGCAGGGCCAGGGCAGTCGCTGAGACCCCCCCGGCTTTGCTGCCGCACGTCTCCTTCTCCCAGTCTCCCCTCGAGGACGGGGAGAGAATTAGGATTCATGTCGTAGCATGAGGAGGAGCCTCTGTGGAGCTTTCTCCTTTCCTACCCCTGGTTGTGCCAGAAAACGAACGTCCCTTGGACAAGGTCGGAGGCTGCGAGAGGTTTGGAACCTGTTGGGTCTGATGCACCTGCTGCAGGCAGAATTCTCGGCACAGAAAACACTGGCTTAAGGGGGCAGAATGTGATTTCCTACCGAGCGCTTTGACGCTTGGAATCACTGGGGACCTTGGGGTTTATCCTTTTTGGTTTCCCTTTTCCTCTTTCCTCACTCCTTTCTCCTCTTCTCTTGCTTCTTTTTTCCCTCTTTCCCTCTCTCTCCCAAGGAGGAGGGTGGGCAAGGGGGGGTTGCTCTCATCGCGGGAGGTCCTCACAAAGAGGTGGGTCTGGATCTGAGAGCGATCCGCTCTGATGGTGACCTGGCCGTCCTGTGGGACCTCTGGTGAGACCTCTCAGCCGCCCGCCCCTCAGAGTCTCAGGGCTGCATCCCATTCTGGTGTCCACATTTCAAAAATAAAGTTAAAAAAACTGGAGAGGGTGCAGAAAAGAGCCATATTTGAGGGATGGAGAAGACTTACAAGGAGGAATTGAAAAACTCAGTCTGTTTAGTTTTTAAAAAGATGGAGAGGTGAGCTGATGGCAGCCTGAAGTGCCTTCGCTGAGAGAAAACACCAAGTATTTAAAGGGCTCTTTAGTCTTGCAAAGAAAGGCAGAACAAGAACCAATGGCTGGAAGCAGAAATCAGAAAAATTCTCCTTAGAACAAGGCAGAGATTTGTAAGAGGGAGGGCGGCTCATCACTGGAACAAACTGGCAAGAGAAGTGATGGATTCTCCATCTCTTGATGTCTTCCAGTGAAGACTAGATGCCTTTCGGGAAGGTGCTTTAGTGCAAAAGCAGCTCTTGTGACACACGGGAGGGCTGGGAGATGCAGGGCATCATATTAGATGCTCCAATGGTCCCTTCTGGCCTTAAGTCGACTAATTTATGAAAAACTGGTGCTTTAGTGTATAGCCGGCTCCATCCCCCGACTCACCAGTCATTGAGTGCGGAGATCCGGGGGCAACAACTCCAAGCTCCAAGAGGCTGGGCAGGGGCAGGACATCAGCTGGGAGGGGAGGGGTGGCGGGGCAGTGAGATCACAAAGGCCTTTTGCAGGACCTCAGCCCATTGGGCAAAGGTGGTGGGGAGGGGGTGACCTCACAGAGAGACCCCGACATCAGCGGGGCAGGGCCGAGGTGCAGGGCCAGGGCAGTCGCTGAGACCCCCCCGGCTTTGCTGCCGCACGTCTCCTTCTCCCGGTCTCCCCTCGAGGACGGGGAGAGAATTAGGATTCACGTCGTAGCATGAGGAGGAGCCTCTGTGGAGCTTTCTCCTTTCCTACCCCTGGTTGTGCCAGTAAACGAACGTCCCTTGGACAAGGTCGGAGGCTGCGAGAGGTTTGGAACCTGTTGGGTCTGATGCACCTGCTGCAGGCAAAATTCTCGGCACAGAAAACACTGGCTTAAGGGGGCAGAATGTGATTTCCTACCGAGCGCTTTGACGCTTGGAATCACTGGGGACCTTGGGGTTTATCCTTTTTGGTTTCCCTTTTCCTCTTTCCTCCCTCCTTTCTCCTCTTCTCTTGCTTCTTTTTTCCCTCTTTCCCTCTCTCTCCCAAGGAGGAGGGTGGGCAAGGGGGGGTTGCTCTCATCGCGGGAGGTCCTCACAAAGAGGTGGGTCTGGATCTGAGAGCGATCCGCTCTGATGGTGACCTGGCCGTCCTGTGGGACCTCTGGTGAGACCTCTCAGCCGCCCGCCGCTCAGAGTCTCAGGGCTGCATCCCATTCTGGTGTCCACATTTCAAAAATAAAGTTAAAAAAACTGGAGAGGGTGCAGAAAAGAGCCATATTTGAGGGATGGAGAAGACTTACAAGGAGGAATTGAAAAACTCAGTCTGTTTAGTTTTTAAAAAGATGGAGAGGTGAGCTGATGGCAGCCTGCAGTGCCTTCGCTGAGAGAAAACACCAAGTATTTAAAGGGCTCTTTAGTCTTGCAAAGAAAGGCAGAACAAGAACCAATGGCTGGAAGCAGAAATCAGAAAAATTCTCCTTAGAACAAGGCAGAGATTTGTAATAGGGAGGGCGGCTCATCACTGGAACAAACTGGCAAGAGAAGTGATGGATTCTCCATCTCTTGATGTCTTCCAGTGAAGACTAGATGCCTTTCGGGAAGGTGCTTTAGTGCAAAAGCAGCTCTTGTGACACACGGGAGGGCTGGGAGATGCAGGGCATCATATTAGATGCTCCAATGGTCCCTTCTGGCCTTAAGTCGACTAATTTATGAAAAACTGGTGCTTTAGTGTATAGCCGGCTCCATCCCCCGACTCACCAGTCATTGAGTGCAGAGATCCGGGGGCAACAACTCCAAGCTCCAAGAGGCTGGGCAGGAGCAGGACGTCAGCTGGGAGGGGAGGGGTGGCGGGGCAGTGAGATCACAAAGGCCTTTTGCAGGACCTCAGCCCATTGGGCAAAGGTGGTGGGGAGGGGGTGACCTGACAGAGAGACCCCGACATCAGCGGGGCAGGGCCGAGGTGCAGGGCCAGGGCAGTCGCTGAGACCCCCCCGGCTTTGCTGCCGCACGTCTCCTTCTCCCGGTCTCCCCTCGAGGACGGGGAGAGAATTAGGATTCACGTCGTAGCATGAGGAGGAGCCTCTGTGGAGCTTTCTCCTTTCCTACCCCTGGTTGTGCCAGAAAACGAACGTCCCTTGGACAAGGTCGGAGGCTGCGAGAGGTTTGGAACCTGTTGGGTCTGATGCACCTGCTGCAGGCAGAATTCTCGGCACAGAAAACACTGGCTTAAGGGGGCAGAATGTGATTTCCTACCGAGCGCTTTGACGCTTGGAATCACTGGGGACCTTGGGGTTTATCCTTTTTGGTTTCCCTTTTCCTCTTTCCTCCCTCCTTTCTCCTCTTCTCTTGCTTCTTTTTTCCCTCTTTCCCTCTCTCTCCCAAGGAGGAGGGTGGGCAAGGGGGGGTTGCTCTCATCGCGGGAGGTCCTCACAAAGAGGTGGGTCTGGATCTGAGAGCGATCCGCTCTGATGGTGACCTGGCCGTCCTGTGGGACCTCTGGTGAGACCTCTCAGCCGCCCGCCCCTCAGAGTCTCAGGGCTGCATCCCGTTCTGGTGTCCACATTTCAAAAATAAAGTTAAAAAAACTGGAGAGGGTGCAGAAAAGAGCCATATTTGAGGGATGGAGAAGACTTACAAGGAGGAATTGAAAAACTCAGTCTGTTTAGTTTTTAAAAAGATGGAGAGGTGAGCTGATGGCAGCCTGCAGTGCCTTCGCTGAGAGAAAACACCAAGTATTTAAAGGGCTCTTTAGTCTTGCAAAGAAAGGCAGAACAAGAACCAATGGCTGGAAGCAGAAATCAGAAAAATTCTCCTTAGAACAAGGCAGAGATTTGTAAGAGGGAGGGTGACTCATCACTGGAACAAACTGGCAAGAGAAGTGATGGATTCTCCATCTCTTGATGTCTTCCAGTGAAGACTAGATGCCTTTCGGGAAGGTGCTTTAGTGCAAAAGCAGCTCTTGTGACACACGGGAGGGCTGGGAGATGCAGGGCATCATATTAGATGCTCCAATGGTCCCTTCTGGCCTTAAGTCGACTAATTTATGAAAAACTGGTGCTTTAGTGTATAGCCGGCTCCATCCCCCGACTCACCAGTCATTGAGTGCGGAGATCCGGGGGCAACAACTCCAAGCTCCAAGAGGCTGGGCAGGGGCAGGACATCGCTGGGAGGGGTGGGGTGGGGAGGCAGTGAGATCACAAAGGCCTTTTGCAGGACCTCAGCCCATTGGGCAAAGGTGGTGGGGAGGGGGTGACCTCACAGAGAGACCCCGACATCAGCGGGGCAGGGCCGAGGTGCAGGGCCAGGGCAGTCGCTGAGACCCCCCCGGCTTTGCTGCCGCACGTCTCCTTCTCCCAGTCTCCCCTCGAGGACGGGGAGAGAATTAGGATTCACGTCGTAGCATGAGGAGGAGCCTCTGTGGAGCTTTCTCCTTTCCTACCCCTGGTTGTGCCAGAAAACGAACGTCCCTTGGACAAGGTCGGAGGCTGCGAGAGGTTTGGAACCTGTTGGGTCTGATGCACCTGCTGCAGGCAGAATTCTCGGCACAGAAAACACTGGCTTAAGGGGGCAGAATGTGATTTCCTACCGAGCGCTTTGACGCTTGGAATCACTGGGGACCTTGGGGTTTATCCTTTTTGGTTTCCCTTTTCCTCTTTCCTCACTCCTTTCTCCTCTTCTCTTGCTTCTTTTTTCCCTCTTTCCCTCTCTCTCCCAAGGAGGAGGGTGGGCAAGGGGGGGTTGCTCTCATCGCGGGAGGTCCTCACAAAGAGGTGGGTCTGGATCTGAGAGCGATCCGCTCTGATGGTGACCTGGCCGTCCTGTGGGACCTCTGGTGAGACCTCTCAGCCGCCCGCCCCTCAGAGTCTCAGGGCTGCATCCCATTCTGGTGTCCACATTTCAAAAATAAAGTTAAAAAAACTGGAGAGGGTGCAGAAAAGAGCCATATTTGAGGGATGGAGAAGACTTACAAGGAGGAATTGAAAAACTCAGTCTGTTTAGTTTTTAAAAAGATGGAGAGGTGAGCTGATGGCAGCCTGAAGTGCCTTCGCTGAGAGAAAACACCAAGTATTTAAAGGGCTCTTTAGTCTTGCAAAGAAAGGCAGAACAAGAACCAATGGCTGGAAGCAGAAATCAGAAAAATTCTCCTTAGAACAAGGCAGAGATTTGTAAGAGGGAGGGCGGCTCATCACTGGAACAAACTGGCAAGAGAAGTGATGGATTCTCCATCTCTTGATGTCTTCCAGTGAAGACTAGATGCCTTTCGGGAAGGTGCTTTAGTGCAAAAGCAGCTCTTGTGACACACGGGAGGGCTGGGAGATGCAGGGCATCATATTAGATGCTCCAATGGTCCCTTCTGGCCTTAAGTCGACTAATTTATGAAAAACTGGTGCTTTAGTGTATAGCCGGCTCCATCCCCCGACTCACCAGTCATTGAGTGCGGAGATCCGGGGGCAACAACTCCAAGCTCCAAGAGGCTGGGCAGGGGCAGGACATCGCTGGGAGGGGTGGGGTGGGGAGGCAGTGAGATCACAAAGGCCTTTTGCAGGACCTCAGCCCATTGGGCAAAGGTGGTGGGGAGGGGGTGACCTCACAGAGAGACCCCGACATCAGCGGGGCAGGGCCGAGGTGCAGGGCCAGGGCAGTCGCTGAGACCCCCCCGGCTTTGCTGCCGCACGTCTCCTTCTCCCAGTCTCCCCTCGAGGACGGGGAGAGAATTAGGATTCATGTCGTAGCATGAGGAGGAGCCTCTGTGGAGCTTTCTCCTTTCCTACCCCTGGTTGTGCCAGAAAACGAACGTCCCTTGGACAAGGTCGGAGGCTGCGAGAGGTTTGGAACCTGTTGGGTCTGATGCACCTGCTGCAGGCAGAATTCTCGGCACAGAAAACACTGGCTTAAGGGGGCAGAATGTGATTTCCTACCGAGCGCTTTGACGCTTGGAATCACTGGGGACCTTGGGGTTTATCCTTTTTGGTTTCCCTTTTCCTCTTTCCTCACTCCTTTCTCCTCTTCTCTTGCTTCTTTTTTCCCTCTTTCCCTCTCTCTCCCAAGGAGGAGGGTGGGCAAGGGGGGGTTGCTCTCATCGCGGGAGGTCCTCACAAAGAGGTGGGTCTGGATCTGAGAGCGATCCGCTCTGATGGTGACCTGGCCGTCCTGTGGGACCTCTGGTGAGACCTCTCAGCCGCCCGCCCCTCAGAGTCTCAGGGCTGCATCCCATTCTGGTGTCCACATTTCAAAAATAAAGTTAAAAAAACTGGAGAGGGTGCAGAAAAGAGCCATATTTGAGGGATGGAGAAGACTTACAAGGAGGAATTGAAAAACTCAGTCTGTTTAGTTTTTAAAAAGATGGAGAGGTGAGCTGATGGCAGCCTGAAGTGCCTTCGCTGAGAGAAAACACCAAGTATTTAAAGGGCTCTTTAGTCTTGCAAAGAAAGGCAGAACAAGAACCAATGGCTGGAAGCAGAAATCAGAAAAATTCTCCTTAGAACAAGGCAGAGATTTGTAAGAGGGAGGGCGGCTCATCACTGGAACAAACTGGCAAGAGAAGTGATGGATTCTCCATCTCTTGATGTCTTCCAGTGAAGACTAGATGCCTTTCGGGAAGGTGCTTTAGTGCAAAAGCAGCTCTTGTGACACACGGGAGGGCTGGGAGATGCAGGGCATCATATTAGATGCTCCAATGGTCCCTTCTGGCCTTAAGTCGACTAATTTATGAAAAACTGGTGCTTTAGTGTATAGCCGGCTCCATCCCCCGACTCACCAGTCATTGAGTGCGGAGATCCGGGGGCAACAACTCCAAGCTCCAAGAGGCTGGGCAGGGGCAGGACATCAGCTGGGAGGGGAGGGGTGGCGGGGCAGTGAGATCACAAAGGCCTTTTGCAGGACCTCAGCCCATTGGGCAAAGGTGGTGGGGAGGGGGTGACCTCACAGAGAGACCCCGACATCAGCGGGGCAGGGCCGAGGTGCAGGGCCAGGGCAGTCGCTGAGACCCCCCCGGCTTTGCTGCCGCACGTCTCCTTCTCCCGGTCTCCCCTCGAGGACGGGGAGAGAATTAGGATTCACGTCGTAGCATGAGGAGGAGCCTCTGTGGAGCTTTCTCCTTTCCTACCCCTGGTTGTGCCAGAAAACGAACGTCCCTTGGACAAGGTCGGAGGCTGCGAGAGGTTTGGAACCTGTTGGGTCTGATGCACCTGCTGCAGGCAGAATTCTCGGCACAGAAAACACTGGCTTAAGGGGGCAGAATGTGATTTCCTACCGAGCGCTTTGACGCTTGGAATCACTGGGGACCTTGGGGTTTATCCTTTTTGGTTTCCCTTTTCCTCTTTCCTCCCTCCTTTCTCCTCTTCTCTTGCTTCTTTTTTCCCTCTTTCCCTCTCTCTCCCAAGGAGGGGTGTGTGTGGAGGGTGCGCAAGGGGGGGTTGCTCTCATCGCGGGAGGTCCTCACAAAGAGGTGGGTCTGGATCTGAGAGCGATCCGCTCTGATGGTGACCTGGCCGTCCTGTGGGACCTCTGGTGAGACCTCTCAGCCGCCCGCCCCTCAGAGTCTCAGGGCTGCATCCCGTTCTGGTGTCCACATTTCAAAAATAAAGTTAAAAAAACTGGAGAGGGTGCAGAAAAGAGCCATATTTGAGGGATGGAGAAGACTTACAAGGAGGAATTGAAAAACTCAGTCTGTTTAGTTTTTAAAAAGATGGAGAGGTGAGCTGATGGCAGCCTGCAGTGCCTTCGCTGAGAGAAAACACCAAGTATTTAAAGGGCTCTTTAGTCTTGCAAAGAAAGGCAGAACAAGAACCAATGGCTGGAAGCAGAAATCAGAAAAATTCTCCTTAGAACAAGGCAGAGATTTGTAATAGGGAGGGCGGCTCATCACTGGAACAAACTGGCAAGAGAAGTGATGGATTCTCCATCTCTTGATGTCTTCCAGTGAAGACTAGATGCCTTTCGGGAAGGTGCTTTAGTGCAAAAGCAGCTCTTGTGACACACGGGAGGGCTGGGAGATGCAGGGCATCATATTAGATGCTCCAATGGTCCCTTCTGGCCTTAAGTCGACTAATTTATGAAAAACTGGTGCTTTAGTGTATAGCCGGCTCCATCCCCCGACTCACCAGTCATTGAGTGCGGAGATCCGGGGGCAACAACTCCAAGCTCCAAGAGGCTGGGCAGGAGCAGGACGTCAGCTGGGAGGGGAGGGGTGGCGGGGCAGTGAGATCACAAAGGCCTTTTGCAGGACCTCAGCCCATTGGGCAAAGGTGGTGGGGAGGGGGTGACCTCACAGAGAGACCCCGACATCAGCGGGGCAGGGCCGAGGTGCAGGGCCAGGGCAGTCGCTGAGACCCCCCCGGCTTTGCTGCCGCACGTCTCCTTCTCCCGGTCTCCCCTCGAGGACGGGGAGAGAATTAGGATTCACGTCGTAGCATGAGGAGGAGCCTCTGTGGAGCTTTCTCCTTTCCTACCCCTGGTTGTGCCAGAAAACGAACGTCCCTTGGACAAGGTCGGAGGCTGCGAGAGGTTTGGAACCTGTTGGGTCTGATGCACCTGCTGCAGGCAGAATTCTCGGCACAGAAAACACTGGCTTAAGGGGGCAGAATGTGATTTCCTACCGAGCGCTTTGACGCTTGGAATCACTGGGGACCTTGGGGTTTATCCTTTTTGGTTTCCCTTTTCCTCTTTCCTCCTTCCTTTCTCCTCTTCTCTTGCTTCTTTTTTCCCTCTTTCCCTCTCTCTCCCAAGGAGGGGTGTGTGTGGAGGGTGGGCAAGGGGGGGTTGCTCTCATCGCGGGAGGTGCTCACAAAGAGGTGGGTCTGGATCTGAGAGCGATCCGCTCTGATGGTGACCTGGCCGTCCTGTGGGACCTCTGGTGAGACCTCTCAGCCGCCCGCCCCTCAGAGTCTCAGGGCTGCATCCCGTTCTGGTGTCCACATTTCAAAAATAAAGTTAAAAAAACTGGAGAGGGTGCAGAAAAGAGCCATATTTGAGGGATGGAGAAGACTTACAAGGAGGAATTGAAAAACTCAGTCTGTTTAGTTTTTAAAAAGATGGAGAGGTGAGCTGATGGCAGCCTGCAGTGCCTTCGCTGAGAGAAAACACCAAGTATTTAAAGGGCTCTTTAGTCTTGCAAAGAAAGGGAGAACAAGAACCAATGGCTGGAAGCAGAAATCAGAAAAATTCTCCTTAGAACAAGGCAGAGATTTGTAAGAGGGAGGGCGGCTCATCACTGGAACAAACTGGCAAGAGAAGTGATGGATTCTCCATCTCTTGATGTCTTCCAGTGAAGACTAGATGCCTTTCGGGAAGGTGCTTTAGTGCAAAAGCAGCTCTTGTGACACACGGGAGGGCTGGGAGATGCAGGGCATCATATTAGATGCTCCAATGGTCCCTTCTGGCCTTAAGTCGACTAATTTATGAAAAACTGGTGCTTTAGTGTATAGCCGGCTCCATCCCCCGACTCACCAGTCATTGAGTGCGGAGATCCGGGGGCAACAACTCCAAGCTCCAAGAGGCTGGGCAGGGGCAGGACATCAGCTGGGAGGGGAGGGGTGGGGAGGCAGTGAGATCACAAAGGCCTTTTGCAGGACCTCAGTCCATTGGGCAAAGGTGGTGGGGAGGGGGTGACCTGACAGAGAGACCCCGACATCAGCGGGGCAGGGCCGAGGTGCAGGGCAAGGGCAGTCGCTGAGACCCCCCCGGCTTTGCTGCCGCACGTCTCCTTCTCCCGGTCTCCCCTCGAGGACGGGGAGAGAATTAGGATTCACGTCGTAGCATGAGGAGGAGCCTCTGTGGAGCTTTCTCCTTTCCTACCCCTGGTTGTGCCAGAAAACGAACGTCCCTTGGACAAGGTCGGAGGCTGCGAGAGGTTTGGAACCTGTTGGGTCTGATGCACCTGCTGCAGGCAGAATTCTCGGCACAGAAAACACTGGCTTAAGGGGGCAGAATGTGATTTCCTACCGAGCGCTTTGACGCTTGGAATCACTGGGGACCTTGGGGTTTATCCTTTTTGGTTTCCCTTTTCCTCTTTCCTCCCTCCTTTCTCCTCTTCTCTTGCTTCTTTTTTCCCTCTTTCCCTCTCTCTCCCAAGGAGGAGGGTGGGCAAGGGGGGGTTGCTCTCATCGCGGGAGGTCCTCACAAAGAGGTGGGTCTGGATCTGAGAGCGATCCGCTCTGATGGTGACCTGGCCGTCCTGTGGGACCTCTGGTGAGACCTCTCAGCCGCCCGCCCCTCAGAGTCTCAGGGCTGCATCCCATTCTGGTGTCCACATTTCAAAAATAAGGTTAAAAAAACTGGAGAGGGTGCAGAAAAGAGCCATATTTGAGGGATGGAGAAGACTTACAAGGAGGAATTGAAAAACTCAGTCTGTTTAGTTTTTAAAAAGATGGAGAGGTGAGCTGATGGCAGCCTGAAGTGCCTTCGCTGAGAGAAAACACCAAGTATTTAAAGGGCTCTTTAGTCTTGCAAAGAAAGGCAGAACAAGAACCAATGGCTGGAAGCAGAAATCAGAAAAATTCTCCTTAGAACAAGGCAGAGATTTGTAAGAGGGAGGGTGACTCATCACTGGAACAAACTGGCAAGAGAAGTGATGGATTCTCCATCTCTTGATGTCTTCCAGTGAAGACTAGATGCCTTTCGGGAAGGTGCTTTAGTGCAAAAGCAGCTCTTGTGACACACGGGAGGGCTGGGAGATGCAGGGCATCATATTAGATGCTCCAATGGTCCCTTCTGGCCTTAAGTCGACTAATTTATGAAAAACTGGTGCTTTAGTGTATAGCCGGCTCCATCCCCCGACTCACCAGTCATTGAGTGCGGAGATCCGGGGGCAACAACTCCAAGCTCCAAGAGGCTGGGCAGGGGCAGGACATCGCTGGGAGGGGTGGGGTGGGGAGGCAGTGAGATCACAAAGGCCTTTTGCAGGACCTCAGCCCATTGGGCAAAGGTGGTGGGGAGGGGGTGACCTCACAGAGAGACCCCGACATCAGCGGGGCAGGGCCGAGGTGCAGGGCCAGGGCAGTCGCTGAGACCCCCCCGGCTTTGCTGCCGCACGTCTCCTTCTCCCGGTCTCCCCTCGAGGACGGGGAGAGAATTAGGATTCACGTCGTAGCATGAGGAGGAGCCTCTGTGGAGCTTTCTCCTTTCCTACCCCTGGTTGTGCCAGAAAACGAACGTCCCTTGGACAAGGTCGGAGGCTGCGAGAGGTTTGGAACCTGTTGGGTCTGATGCACCTGCTGCAGGCAGAATTCTCGGCACAGAAAACACTGGCTTAAGGGGGCAGAATGTGATTTCCTACCGAGCGCTTTGACGCTTGGAATCACTGGGGACCTTGGGGTTTATCCTTTTTGGTTTCCCTTTTCCTCTTTCCTCCCTCCTTTCTCCTCTTCTCTTGCTTCTTTTTTCCCTCTTTCCCTCTCTCTCCCAAGGAGGGGTGTGTGTGGAGGGTGCGCAAGGGGGGGTTGCTCTCATCGCGGGAGGTCCTCACAAAGAGGTGGGTCTGGATCTGAGAGCGATCCGCTCTGATGGTGACCTGGCCGTCCTGTGGGACCTCTGGTGAGACCTCTCAGCCGCCCGCCCCTCAGAGTCTCAGGGCTGCATCCCGTTCTGGTGTCCACATTTCAAAAATAAAGTTAAAAAAACTGGAGAGGGTGCAGAAAAGAGCCATATTTGAGGGATGGAGAAGACTTACAAGGAGGAATTGAAAAACTCAGTCTGTTTAGTTTTTAAAAAGATGGAGAGGTGAGCTGATGGCAGCCTGCAGTGCCTTCGCTGAGAGAAAACACCAAGTATTTAAAGGGCTCTTTAGTCTTGCAAAGAAAGGCAGAACAAGAACCAATGGCTGGAAGCAGAAATCAGAAAAATTCTCCTTAGAACAAGGCAGAGATTTGTAAGAGGGAGGGTGACTCATCACTGGAACAAACTGGCAAGAGAAGTGATGGATTCTCCATCTCTTGATGTCTTCCAGTGAAGACTAGATGCCTTTCGGGAAGGTGCTTTAGTGCAAAAGCAGCTCTTGTGACACACGGGAGGGCTGGGAGATGCAGGGCATCATATTAGATGCTCCAATGGTCCCTTCTGGCCTTAAGTCGACTAATTTATGAAAAACTGGTGCTTTAGTGTATAGCCGGCTCCATCCCCCGACTCACCAGTCATTGAGTGCGGAGATCCGGGGGCAACAACTCCAAGCTCCAAGAGGCTGGGCAGGGGCAAGACATCGCTGGGAGGGGTGGGGTGGGGAGGCAGTGAGATCACAAAGGCCTTTTGCAGGACCTCAGCCCATTGGGCAAAGGTGGTGGGGAGGGGGTGACCTCACAGAGAGACCCCGACATCAGCGGGGCAGGGCCGAGGTGCAGGGCCAGGGCAGTCGCTGAGACCCCCCCGGCTTTGCTGTCGCACGTCTCCTTCTCCCGGTCTCCCCTCGAGGACGGGGAGAGAATTAGGATTCACGTCGTAGCATGAGGAGGAGCCTCTGTGGAGCTTTCTCCTTTCCTACCCCTGGTTGTGCCAGAAAACGAACGTCCCTTGGACAAGGTCGGAGGCTGCGAGAGGTTTGGAACCTGTTGGGTCTGATGCACCTGCTGCAGGCAGAATTCTCGGCACAGAAAACACTGGCTTAAGGGGGCAGAATGTGATTTCCTACCGAGCGCTTTGACGCTTGGAATCACTGGGGACCTTGGGGATTATCCTTTTTGGTTTCCCTTTTCCTCTTTCCTCCCTCCTTTCTCCTCTTCTCTTGCTTCTTTTTTCCCTCTTTCCCTCTCTCTCCCAAGGAGGAGGGTGGGCAAGGGGGGGTTGCTCTCATCGCGGGAGGTCCTCACAAAGAGGTGGGTCTGGATCTGAGAGCGATCCGCTCTGATGGTGACCTGGCCGTCCTGTGGGACCTCTGGTGAGACCTCTCAGCCGCCCGCCCCTCAGAGTCTCAGGGCTGCATCCCATTCTGGTGTCCACATTTCAAAAATAAAGTTAAAAAAACTGGAGAGGGTGCAGAAAAGAGCCATATTTGAGGGATGGAGAAGACTTACAAGGAGGAATTGAAAAACTCAGTCTGTTTAGTTTTTAAAAAGATGGAGAGGTGAGCTGATGGCAGCCTGAAGTGCCTTCGCTGAGAGAAAACACCAAGTATTTAAAGGGCTCTTTAGTCTTGCAAAGAAAGGCAGAACAAGAACCAATGGCTGGAAGCAGAAATCAGAAAAATTCTCCTTAGAACAAGGCAGAGATTTGTAAGAGGGAGGGCGGCTCATCACTGGAACAAACTGGCAAGAGAAGTGATGGATTCTCCATCTCTTGATGTCTTCCAGTGAAGACTAGATGCCTTTCGGGAAGGTGCTTTAGTGCAAAAGCAGCTCTTGTGACACACGGGAGGGCTGGGAGATGCAGGGCATCATATTAGATGCTCCAATGGTCCCTTCTGGCCTTAAGTCGACTAATTTATGAAAAACTGGTGCTTTAGTGTATAGCCGGCTCCATCCCCCGACTCACCAGTCATTGAGTGCGGAGATCCGGGGGCAACAACTCCAAGCTCCAAGAGGCTGGGCAGGGGCAGGACATCAGCTGGGAGGGGAGGGGTGGCGGGGCAGTGAGATCACAAAGGCCTTTTGCAGGACCTCAGCCCATTGGGCAAAGGTGGTGGGGAGGGGGTGACCTCACAGAGAGACCCCGACATCAGCGGGGCAGGGCCGAGG
This sequence comes from Caretta caretta, assembly GCF_965140235.1. Lineage (NCBI taxonomy): Eukaryota > Metazoa > Chordata > Testudines > Cheloniidae > Caretta > Caretta caretta. Next base: position 76,987,261 of record NC_134216.1, read on the forward strand.
TGCAGGGCCAGGGCAGTCGCTGAGACCCCCCCGGCTTTGCTGCCGCACGTCTCCTTCTCCCGGTCTCCCCTCGAGGACGGGGAGAGAATTAGGATTCACGTCGTAGCATGAGGAGGAGCCTCTGTGGAGCTTTCTCCTTTCCTACCCCTGGTTGTGCCAGTAAACGAACGTCCCTTGGACAAGGTCGGAGGCTGCGAGAGGTTTGGAACCTGTTGGGTCTGATGCACCTGCTGCAGGCAGAATTCTCGGCACAGAAAACACTGGCTTAAGGGGGCAGAATGTGATTTCCTACCGAGCGCTTTGACGCTTGGAATCACTGGGGACCTTGGGGTTTATCCTTTTTGGTTTCCCTTTTCCTCTTTCCTCCCTCCTTTCTCCTCTTCTCTTGCTTCTTTTTTCCCTCTTTCCCTCTCTCTCCCAAGGAGGGGTGTGTGTGGAGGGTGCGCAAGGGGGGGTTGCTCTCATCGCGGGAGGTCCTCACAAAGAGGTGGGTCTGGATCTGAGAGCGATCCGCTCTGATGGTGACCTGGCCGTCCTGTGGGACCTCTGGTGAGACCTCTCAGCCGCCCGCCCCTCAGAGTCTCAGGGCTGCATCCCGTTCTGGTGTCCACATTTCAAAAATAAAGTTAAAAAAACTGGAGAGGGTGCAGAAAAGAGCCATATTTGAGGGATGGAGAAGACTTACAAGGAGGAATTGAAAAACTCAGTCTGTTTAGTTTTTAAAAAGATGGAGAGGTGAGCTGATGGCAGCCTGCAGTGCCTTCGCTGAGAGAAAACACCAAGTATTTAAAGGGCTCTTTAGTCTTGCAAAGAAAGGCAGAACAAGAACCAATGGCTGGAAGCAGAAATCAGAAAAATTCTCCTTAGAACAAGGCAGAGATTTGTAAGAGGGAGGGCGGCTCATCACTGGAACAAACTGGCAAGAGAAGTGATGGATTCTCCATCTCTTGATGTCTTCCAGTGAAGACTAGATGCCTTTCGGGAAGGTGCTTTAGTGCAAAAGCAGCTCTTGTGACACACGGGAGGGCTGGGAGATGCAGGGCATCATATTAGATGCTCCAATGGTCCCTTCTGGCCTTAAGTCGACTAATTTATGAAAAACTGGTGCTTTAGTGTATAGCCGGCTCCATCCCCCGACTCACCAGTCATTGAGTGCGGAGATCCGGGGGCAACAACTCCAAGCTCCAAGAGGCTGGGCAGGGGCAGGACATCGCTGGGAGGGGTGGGGTGGGGAGGCAGTGAGATCACAAAGGCCTTTTGCAGGACCTCAGCCCATTGGGCAAAGGTGGTGGGGAGGGGGTGACCTCACAGAGAGACCCCGACATCAGCGGGGCAGGGCCGAGGTGCAGGGCCAGGGCAGTCGCTGAGACCCCCCCGGCTTTGCTGCCGCACGTCTCCTTCTCCCGGTCTCCCCTCGAGGACGGGGAGAGAATTAGGATTCACGTCGTAGCATGAGGAGGAGCCTCTGTGGAGCTTTCTCCTTTCCTACCCCTGGTTGTGCCAGAAAACGAACGTCCCTTGGACAAGGTCGGAGGCTGCGAGAGGTTTGGAACCTATTGGGTCTGATGCACCTGCTGCAGGCAGAATTCTCGGCACAGAAAACACTGGCTTAAGGGGGCAGAATGTGATTTCCTACCGAGCGCTTTGACGCTTGGAATCACTGGGGACCTTGGGGTTTATCCTTTTTGGTTTCCCTTTTCCTCTTTCCTCCCTCCTTTCTCCTCTTCTCTTGCTTCTTTTTTCCCTCTTTCCCTCTCTCTCCCAAGGAGGGGTGTGTGTGGAGGGTGCGCAAGGGGGGGTTGCTCTCATCGCGGGAGGTCCTCACAAAGAGGTGGGTCTGGATCTGAGAGCGATCCGCTCTGATGGTGACCTGGCCGTCCTGTGGGACCTCTGGTGAGACCTCTCAGCCGCCCGCCCCTCAGAGTCTCAGGGCTGCATCCCGTTCTGGTGTCCACATTTCAAAAATAAAGTTAAAAAAACTGGAGAGGGTGCAGAAAAGAGCCATATTTGAGGGATGGAGAAGACTTACAAGGAGGAATTGAAAAACTCAGTCTGTTTAGTTTTTAAAAAGATGGAGAGGTGAGCTGATGGCAGCCTGCAGTGCCTTCGCTGAGAGAAAACACCAAGTATTTAAAGGGCTCTTTAGTCTTGCAAAGAAAGGCAGAACAAGAACCAATGGCTGGAAGCAGAAATCAGAAAAATTCTCCTTAGAACAAGGCAGAGATTTGTAAGAGGGAGGGTGACTCATCACTGGAACAAACTGGCAAGAGAAGTGATGGATTCTCCATCTCTTGATGTCTTCCAGTGAAGACTAGATGCCTTTCGGGAAGGTGCTTTAATGCAAAAGCAGCTCTTGTGACACACGGGAGGGCTGGGAGATGCAGGGCATCATATTAGATGCTCCAATGGTCCCTTCTGGCCTTAAGTCGACTAATTTATGAAAAACTGGTGCTTTAGTGTATAGCCGGCTCCATCCCCCGACTCACCAGTCATTGAGTGCGGAGATCCGGGGGCAACAACTCCAAGCTCCAAGAGGCTGGGCAGGGGCAAGACATCGCTGGGAGGGGTGGGGTGGGGAGGCAGTGAGATCACAAAGGCCTTTTGCAGGACCTCGGCCCATTGGGCAAAGGTGGTGGGGAGGGGGTGACCTCACAGAGAGACCCCGACATCAGCGGGGCAGGGCCGAGGTGCAGGGCCAGGGCAGTCGCTGAGACCCCCCCGGCTTTGCTGCCGCACGTCTCCTTCTCCCGGTCTCCCCTCGAGGACGGGGAGAGAATTAGGATTCACGTCGTAGCATGAGGAGGAGCCTCTGTGGAGCTTTCTCCTTTCCTACCCCTGGTTGTGCCAGAAAACGAACGTCCCTTGGACAAGGTCGGAGGCTGCGAGAGGTTTGGAACCTGTTGGGTCTGATGCACCTGCTGCAGGCAGAATTCTCGGCACAGAAAACACTGGCTTAAGGGGGCAGAATGTGATTTCCTACCGAGCGCTTTGACGCTTGGAATCACTGGGGACCTTGGGGATTATCCTTTTTGGTTTCCCTTTTCCTCTTTCCTCCCTCCTTTCTCCTCTTCTCTTGCTTCTTTTTTCCCTCTTTCCCTCTCTCTCCCAAGGAGGAGGGTGGGCAAGGGGGGGTTGCTCTCATCGCGGGAGGTCCTCACAAAGAGGTGGGTCTGGATCTGAGAGCGATCCGCTCTGATGGTGACCTGGCCGTCCTGTGGGACCTCTGGTGAGACCTCTCAGCCGCCCGCCCCTCAGAGTCTCAGGGCTGCATCCCATTCTGGTGTCCACATTTCAAAAATAAAGTTAAAAAAACTGGAGAGGGTGCAGAAAAGAGCCATATTTGAGGGATGGAGAAGACTTACAAGGAGGAATTGAAAAACTCAGTCTGTTTAGTTTTTAAAAAGATGGAGAGGTGAGCTGATGGCAGCCTGAAGTGCCTTCGCTGAGAGAAAACACCAAGTATTTAAAGGGCTCTTTAGTCTTGCAAAGAAAGGCAGAACAAGAACCAATGGCTGGAAGCAGAAATCAGAAAAATTCTCCTTAGAACAAGGCAGAGATTTGTAAGAGGGAGGGCGGCTCATCACTGGAACAAACTGGCAAGAGAAGTGATGGATTCTCCATCTCTTGATGTCTTCCAGTGAAGACTAGATGCCTTTCGGGAAGGTGCTTTAGTGCAAAAGCAGCTCTTGTGACACACGGGAGGGCTGGGAGATGCAGGGCATCATATTAGATGCTCCAATGGTCCCTTCTGGCCTTAAGTCGACTAATTTATGAAAAACTGGTGCTTTAGTGTATAGCCGGCTCCATCCCCCGACTCACCAGTCATTGAGTGCGGAGATCCGGGGGCAACAACTCCAAACTCCAAGAGGCTGGGCAGGAGCAGGACGTCAGCTGGGAGGGGAGGGGTGGCGGGGCAGTGAGATCACAAAGGCCTTTTGCAGGACCTCAGCCCATTGGGCAAAGGTGGTGGGGAGGGGGTGACCTCACAGAGAGACCCCGACATCAGCGGGGCAGGGCCGAGGTGCAGGGCCAGGGCAGTCGCTGAGACCCCCCCGGCTTTGCTGCCGCACGTCTCCTTCTCCCGGTCTCCCCTCGAGGACGGGGAGAGAATTAGGATTCACGTCGTAGCATGAGGAGGAGCCTCTGTGGAGCTTTCTCCTTTCCTACCCCTGGTTGTGCCAGAAAACGAACGTCCCTTGGACAAGGTCGGAGGCTGCGAGAGGTTTGGAACCTGTTGGGTCTGATGCACCTGCTGCAGGCAGAATTCTCGGCACAGAAAACACTGGCTTAAGGGGGCAGAATGTGATTTCCTACCGAGCGCTTTGACGCTTGGAATCACTGGGGACCTTGGGGTTTATCCTTTTTGGTTTCCCTTTTCCTCTTTCCTCCCTCCTTTCTCCTCTTCTCTTGCTTCTTTTTTCCCTCTTTCCCTCTCTCTCCCAAGGAGGGGTGTGTGTGGAGGGTGCGCAAGGGGGGTTGCTCTCATCGCGGGAGGTCCTCACAAAGAGGTGGGTCTGGATCTGAGAGCGATCCGCTCTGATGGTGACCTGGCCGTCCTGTGGGACCTCTGGTGAGACCTCTCAGCCGCCCGCCCCTCAGAGTCTCAGGGCTGCATCCCGTTCTGGTGTCCACATTTCAAAAATAAAGTTAAAAAAACTGGAGAGGGTGCAGAAAAGAGCCATATTTGAGGGATGGAGAAGACTTACAAGGAGGAATTGAAAAACTCAGTCTGTTTAGTTTTTAAAAAGATGGAGAGGTGAGCTGATGGCAGCCTGCAGTGCCTTCGCTGAGAGAAAACACCAAGTATTTAAAGGGCTCTTTAGTCTTGCAAAGAAAGGCAGAACAAGAACCAATGGCTGGAAGCAGAAATCAGAAAAATTCTCCTTAGAACAAGGCAGAGATTTGTAAGAGGGAGGGCGGCTCATCACTGGAACAAACTGGCAAGAGAAATGATGGATTCTCCATCTCTTGATGTCTTCCAGTGAAGACTAGATGCCTTTCGGGAAGGTGCTTTAGTGCAAAAGCAGCTCTTGTGACACACGGGAGGGCTGGGAGATGCAGGGCATCATATTAGATGCTCCAATGGTCCCTTCTGGCCTTAAGTCGACTAATTTATGAAAAACTGGTGCTTTAGTGTATAGCCGGCTCCATCCCCCGACTCACCAGTCATTGAGTGCGGAGATCCGGGGGCAACAACTCCAAGCTCCAAGAGGCTGGGCAGGGGCAGGACATCGCTGGGAGGGGTGGGGTGGGGAGGCAGTGAGATCACAAAGGCCTTTTGCAGGACCTCAGCCCATTGGGCAAAGGTGGTGGGGAGGGGGTGACCTCACAGAGAGACCCCGACATCAGCGGGGCAGGGCCGAGGTGCAGGGCCAGGGCAGTCGCTGAGACCCCCCCGGCTTTGCTGCCGCACGTCTCCTTCTCCCGGTCTCCCCTCGAGGACGGGGAGAGAATTAGGATTCACGTCGTAGCATGAGGAGGAGCCTCTGTGGAGCTTTCTCCTTTCCTACCCCTGGTTGTGCCAGAAAACGAACGTCCCTTGGACAAGGTCGGAGGCTGCGAGAGGTTTGGAACCTGTTGGGTCTGATGCACCTGCTGCAGGCAGAATTCTCGGCACAGAAAACACTGGCTTAAGGGGGCAGAATGTGATTTCCTACCGAGCGCTTTGACGCTTGGAATCACTGGGGACCTTGGGGTTTATCCTTTTTGGTTTCCCTTTTCCTCTTTCCTCCCTCCTTTCTCCTCTTCTCTTGCTTCTTTTTTCCCTCTTTCCCTCTCTCTCCCAAGGAGGGGTGTGTGTGGAGGGTGCGCAAGGGGGGGTTGCTCTCATCGCGGGAGGTCCTCACAAAGAGGTGGGTCTGGATCTGAGAGCGATCCGCTCTGATGGTGACCTGGCCGTCCTGTGGGACCTCTGGTGAGACCTCTCAGCCGCCCGCCCCTCAGAGTCTCAGGGCTGCATCCCATTCTGGTGTCCACATTTCAAAAATAAAGTTAAAAAAACTGGAGAGGGTGCAGAAAAGAGCCATATTTGAGGGATGGAGAAGACTTACAAGGAGGAATTGAAAAACTCAGTCTGTTTAGTTTTTAAAAAGATGGAGAGGTGAGCTGATGGCAGCCTGAAGTGCCTTCGCTGAGAGAAAACACCAAGTATTTAAAGGGCTCTTTAGTCTTGCAAAGAAAGGCAGAACAAGAACCAATGGCTGGAAGCAGAAATCAGAAAAATTCTCCTTAGAACAAGGCAGAGATTTGTAAGAGGGAGGGCGGCTCATCACTGGAACAAACTGGCAAGAGAAGTGATGGATTCTCCATCTCTTGATGTCTTCCAGTGAAGACTAGATGCCTTTCGGGAAGGTGCTTTAGTGCAAAAGCAGCTCTTGTGACACACGGGAGGGCTGGGAGATGCAGGGCATCATATTAGATGCTCCAATGGTCCCTTCTGGCCTTAAGTCGACTAATTTATGAAAAACTGGTGCTTTAGTGTATAGCCGGCTCCATCCCCCGACTCACCAGTCATTGAGTGCGGAGATCCGGGGGCAACAACTCCAAGCTCCAAGAGGCTGGGCAGGAGCAGGACGTCAGCTGGGAGGGGAGGGGTGGCGGGGCAGTGAGATCACAAAGGCCTTTTGCAGGACCTCAGCCCATTGGGCAAAGGTGGTGGGGAGGGGGTGACCTCACAGAGAGACCCCAACATCAGCGGGGCAGGGCCGAGGTGCAGGGCCAGGGCAGTCGCTGAGACCCCCCCGGCTTTGCTGCCGCACGTCTCCTTCTCCCGGTCTCCCCTCGAGGACGGGGAGAGAATTAGGATTCACGTCGTAGCATGAGGAGGAGCCTCTGTGGAGCTTTCTCCTTTCCTACCCCTGGTTGTGCCAGAAAACGAACGTCCCTTGGACAAGGTCGGAGGCTGCGAGAGGTTTGGAACCTGTTGGGTCTGATGCACCTGCTGCAGGCAGAATTCTCGGCACAGAAAACACTGGCTTAAGGGGGCAGAATGTGATTTCCTACCGAGCGCTTTGACGCTTGGAATCACTGGGGACCTTGGGGTTTATCCTTTTTGGTTTCCCTTTTCCTCTTTCCTCCCTCCTTTCTCCTCTTCTCTTGCTTCTTTTTTCCCTCTTTCCCTCTCTCTCCCAAGGAGGGGTGTGTGTGGAGGGTGCGCAAGGGGGGGTTGCTCTCATCGCGGGAGGTCCTCACAAAGAGGTGGGTCTGGATCTGAGAGCGATCCGCTCTGATGGTGACCTGGCCGTCCTGTGGGACCTCTGGTGAGACCTCTCAGCCGCCCGCCCCTCAGAGTCTCAGGGCTGCATCCCGTTCTGGTGTCCACATTTCAAAAATAAAGTTAAAAAAACTGGAGAGGGTGCAGAAAAGAGCCATATTTGAGGGATGGAGAAGACTTACAAGGAGGAATTGAAAAACTCAGTCTGTTTAGTTTTTAAAAAGATGGAGAGGTGAGCTGATGGCAGCCTGCAGTGCCTTCGCTGAGAGAAAACACCAAGTATTTAAAGGGCTCTTTAGTCTTGCAAAGAAAGGCAGAACAAGAACCAATGGCTGGAAGCAGAAATCAGAAAAATTCTCCTTAGAACAAGGCAGAGATTTGTAAGAGGGAGGGTGACTCATCACTGGAACAAACTGGCAAGAGAAGTGATGGATTCTCCATCTCTTGATGTCTTCCAGTGAAGACTAGATGCCTTTCGGGAAGGTGCTTTAATGCAAAAGCAGCTCTTGTGACACACGGGAGGGCTGGGAGATGCAGGGCATCATATTAGATGCTCCAATGGTCCCTTCTGGCCTTAAGTCGACTAATTTATGAAAAACTGGTGCTTTAGTGTATAGCCGGCTCCATCCCCCGACTCACCAGTCATTGAGTGCGGAGATCCGGGGGCAACAACTCCAAGCTCCAAGAGGCTGGGCAGGGGCAAGACATCGCTGGGAGGGGTGGGGTGGGGAGGCAGTGAGATCACAAAGGCCTTTTGCAGGACCTCGGCCCATTGGGCAAAGGTGGTGGGGAGGGGGTGACCTCACAGAGAGACCCCGACATCAGCGGGGCAGGGCCGAGGTGCAGGGCCAGGGCAGTCGCTGAGACCCCCCCGGCTTTGCTGCCGCACGTCTCCTTCTCCCGGTCTCCCCTCGAGGACGGGGAGAGAATTAGGATTCACGTCGTAGCATGAGGAGGAGCCTCTGTGGAGCTTTCTCCTTTCCTACCCCTGGTTGTGCCAGAAAACGAACGTCCCTTGGACAAGGTCGGAGGCTGCGAGAGGTTTGGAACCTGTTGGGTCTGATGCACCTGCTGCAGGCAGAATTCTCGGCACAGAAAACACTGGCTTAAGGGGGCAGAATGTGATTTCCTACCGAGCGCTTTGACGCTTGGAATCACTGGGGACCTTGGGGATTATCCTTTTTGGTTTCCCTTTTCCTCTTTCCTCCCTCCTTTCTCCTCTTCTCTTGCTTCTTTTTTCCCTCTTTCCCTCTCTCTCCCAAGGAGGAGGGTGGGCAAGGGGGGGTTGCTCTCATCGCGGGAGGTCCTCACAAAGAGGTGGGTCTGGATCTGAGAGCGATCCGCTCTGATGGTGACCTGGCCGTCCTGTGGGACCTCTGGTGAGACCTCTCAGCCGCCCGCCCCTCAGAGTCTCAGGGCTGCATCCCATTCTGGTGTCCACATTTCAAAAATAAAGTTAAAAAAACTGGAGAGGGTGCAGAAAAGAGCCATATTTGAGGGATGGAGAAGACTTACAAGGAGGAATTGAAAAACTCAGTCTGTTTAGTTTTTAAAAAGATGGAGAGGTGAGCTGATGGCAGCCTGAAGTGCCTTCGCTGAGAGAAAACACCAAGTATTTAAAGGGCTCTTTAGTCTTGCAAAGAAAGGCAGAACAAGAACCAATGGCTGGAAGCAGAAATCAGAAAAATTCTCCTTAGAACAAGGCAGAGATTTGTAAGAGGGAGGGCGGCTCATCACTGGAACAAACTGGCAAGAGAAGTGATGGATTCTCCATCTCTTGATGTCTTCCAGTGAAGACTAGATGCCTTTCGGGAAGGTGCTTTAGTGCAAAAGCAGCTCTTGTGACACACGGGAGGGCTGGGAGATGCAGGGCATCATATTAGATGCTCCAATGGTCCCTTCTGGCCTTAAGTCGACTAATTTATGAAAAACTGGTGCTTTAGTGTATAGCCGGCTCCATCCCCCGACTCACCAGTCATTGAGTGCGGAGATCCGGGGGCAACAACTCCAAGCTCCAAGAGGCTGGGCAGGAGCAGGACGTCAGCTGGGAGGGGAGGGGTGGCGGGGCAGTGAGATCACAAAGGCCTTTTGCAGGACCTCAGCCCATTGGGCAAAGGTGGTGGGGAGGGGGTGACCTCACAGAGAGACCCCGACATCAGCGGGGCAGGGCCGAGGTGCAGGGCCAGGGCAGTCGCTGAGACCCCCCCGGCTTTGCTGCCGCACGTCTCCTTCTCCCGGTCTCCCCTCGAGGACGGGGAGAGAATTAGGATTCACGTCGTAGCATGAGGAGGAGCCTCTGTGGAGCTTTCTCCTTTCCTACCCCTGGTTGTGCCAGAAAACGAACGTCCCTTGGACAAGGTCGGAGGCTGCGAGAGGTTTGGAACCTGTTGGGTCTGATGCACCTGCTGCAGGCAGAATTCTCGGCACAGAAAACACTGGCTTAAGGGGGCAGAATGTGATTTCCTACCGAGCGCTTTGACGCTTGGAATCACTGGGGACCTTGGGGTTTATCCTTTTTGGTTTCCCTTTTCCTCTTTCCTCCCTCCTTTCTCCTCTTCTCTTGCTTCTTTTTTCCCTCTTTCCCTCTCTCTCCCAAGGAGGGGTGTGTGTGGAGGGTGCGCAAGGGGGGGTTGCTCTCATCGCGGGAGGTCCTCACAAAGAGGTGGGTCTGGATCTGAGAGCGATCCGCTCTGATGGTGACCTGGCCGTCCTGTGGGACCTCTGGTGAGACCTCTCAGCCGCCCGCCCCTCAGAGTCTCAGGGCTGCATCCCGTTCTGGTGTCCACATTTCAAAAATAAAGTTAAAAAAACTGGAGAGGGTGCAGAAAAGAGCCATATTTGAGGGATGGAGAAGACTTACAAGGAGGAATTGAAAAACTCAGTCTGTTTAGTTTTTAAAAAGATGGAGAGGTGAGCTGATGGCAGCCTGCAGTGCCTTCGCTGAGAGAAAACACCAAGTATTTAAAGGGCTCTTTAGTCTTGCAAAGAAAGGCAGAACAAGAACCAATGGCTGGAAGCAGAAATCAGAAAAATTCTCCTTAGAACAAGGCAGAGATTTGTAAGAGGGAGGGCGGCTCATCACTGGAACAAACTGGCAAGAGAAATGATGGATTCTCCATCTCTTGATGTCTTCCAGTGAAGACTAGATGCCTTTCGGGAAGGTGCTTTAGTGCAAAAGCAGCTCTTGTGACACACGGGAGGGCTGGGAGATGCAGGGCATCATATTAGATGCTCCAATGGTCCCTTCTGGCCTTAAGTCGACTAATTTATGAAAAACTGGTGCTTTAGTGTATAGCCGGCTCCATCCCCCGACTCACCAGTCATTGAGTGCGGAGATCCGGGGGCAACAACTCCAAGCTCCAAGAGGCTGGGCAGGGGCAGGACATCGCTGGGAGGGGTGGGGTGGGGAGGCAGTGAGATCACAAAGGCCTTTTGCAGGACCTCAGCCCATTGGGCAAAGGTGGTGGGGAGGGGGTGACCTCACAGAGAGACCCCGACATCAGCGGGGCAGGGCCGAGGTGCAGGGCCAGGGCAGTCGCTGAGACCCCCCCGGCTTTGCTGCCGCACGTCTCCTTCTCCCGGTCTCCCCTCGAGGACGGGGAGAGAATTAGGATTCACGTCGTAGCATGAGGAGGAGCCTCTGTGGAGCTTTCTCCTTTCCTACCCCTGGTTGTGCCAGAAAACGAACGTCCCTTGGACAAGGTCGGAGGCTGCGAGAGGTTTGGAACCTGTTGGGTCTGATGCACCTGCTGCAGGCAGAATTCTCGGCACAGAAAACACTGGCTTAAGGGGGCAGAATGTGATTTCCTACCGAGCGCTTTGACGCTTGGAATCACTGGGGACCTTGGGGTTTATCCTTTTTGGTTTCCCTTTTACTCTTTCCTCCCTCCTTTCTCCTCTTCTCTTGCTTCTTTTTTCCCTCTTTCCCTCTCTCTCCCAAGGAGGAGGGTGGGCAAGGGGGGGTTGCTCTCATCGCGGGAGGTCCTCACAAAGAGGTGGGTCTGGATCTGAGAGCGATCCGCTCTGATGGTGACCTGGCCGTCCTGTGGGACCTCTGGTGAGACCTCTCAGCCGCCCGCCCCTCAGAGTCTCAGGGCTGCATCCCATTCTGGTGTCCACATTTCAAAAATAAAGTTAAAAAAACTGGAGAGGGTGCAGAAAAGAGCCATATTTGAGGGATGGAGAAGACTTACAAGGAGGAATTGAAAAACTCAGTCTGTTTAGTTTTTAAAAAGATGGAGAGGTGAGCTGATGGCAGCCTGAAGTGCCTTCGCTGAGAGAAAACACCAAGTATTTAAAGGGCTCTTTAGTCTTGCAAAGAAAGGCAGAACAAGAACCAATGGCTGGAAGCAGAAATCAGAAAAATTCTCCTTAGAACAAGGCAGAGATTTGTAAGAGGGAGGGCGGCTCATCACTGGAACAAACTGGCAAGAGAAGTGATGGATTCTCCATCTCTTGATGTCTTCCAGTGAAGACTAGATGCCTTTCGGGAAGGTGCTTTAGTGCAAAAGCAGCTCTTGTGACACACGGGAGGGCTGGGAGATGCAGGGCATCATATTAGATGCTCCAATGGTCCCTTCTGGCCTTAAGTCGACTAATTTATGAAAAACTGGTGCTTTAGTGTATAGCCGGCTCCATCCCCCGACTCACCAGTCATTGAGTGCGGAGATCCGGGGGCAACAACTCCAAGCTCCAAGAGGCTGGGCAGGAGCAGGACGTCAGCTGGGAGGGGAGGGGTGGCGGGGCAGTGAGATCACAAAGGCCTTTTGCAGGACCTCAGCCCATTGGGCAAAGGTGGTGGGGAGGGGGTGACCTCACAGAGAGACCCCGACATCAGCGGGGCAGGGCCGAGGTGCAGGGCCAGGGCAGTCGCTGAGACCCCCCCGGCTTTGCTGCCGCACGTCTCCTTCTCCCGGTCTCCCCTCGAGGACGGGGAGAGAATTAGGATTCACGTCGTAGCATGAGGAGGAGCCTCTGTGGAGCTTTCTCCTTTCCTACCCCTGGTTGTGCCAGAAAACGAACGTCCCTTGGACAAGGTCGGAGGCTGCGAGAGGTTTGGAACCTGTTGGGTCTGATGCACCTGCTGCAGGCAGAATTCTCGGCACAGAAAACACTGGCTTAAGGGGGCAGAATGTGATTTCCTACCGAGCGCTTTGACGCTTGGAATCACTGGGGACCTTGGGGTTTATCCTTTTTGGTTTCCCTTTTCCTCTTTCCTCCTTCCTTTCTCCTCTTCTCTTGCTTCTTTTTTCCCTCTTTCCCTCTCTCTCCCAAGGAGGGGTGTGTGTGGAGGGTGGGCAAGGGGGGGTTGCTCTCATCGCGGGAGGTGCTCACAAAGAGGTGGGTCTGGATCTGAGAGCGATCCGCTCTGATGGTGACCTGGCCGTCCTGTGGGACCTCTGGTGAGACCTCTCAGCCGCCCGCCCCTCAGAGTCTCAGGGCTGCATCCCGTTCTGGTGTCCACATTTCAAAAATAAAGTTAAAAAAACTGGAGAGGGTGCAGAAAAGAGCCATATTTGAGGGATGGAGAAGACTTACAAGGAGGAATTGAAAAACTCAGTCTGTTTAGTTTTTAAAAAGATGGAGAGGTGAGCTGATGGCAGCCTGCAGTGCCTTCGCTGAGAGAAAACACCAAGTATTTAAAGGGCTCTTTAGTCTTGCAAAGAAAGGCAGAACAAGAACCAATGGCTGGAAGCAGAAATCAGAAAAATTCTCCTTAGAACAAGGCAGAGATTTGTAAGAGGGAGGGCGGCTCATCACTGGAACAAACTGGCAAGAGAAGTGATGGATTCTCCATCTCTTGATGTCTTCCAGTGAAGACTAGATGCCTTTCGGGAAGGTGCTTTAGTGCAAAAGCAGCTCTTGTGACACACGGGAGGGCTGGGAGATGCAGGGCATCATATTAGATGCTCCAATGGTCCCTTCTGGCCTTAAGTCGACTAATTTATGAAAAACTGGTGCTTTAGTGTATAGCCGGCTCCATCCCCCGACTCACCAGTCATTGAGTGCGGAGATCCGGGGGCAACAACTCCAAGCTCCAAGAGGCTGGGCAGGAGCAGGACGTCAGCTGGGAGGGGAGGGGTGGCGGGGCAGTGAGATCACAAAGGCCTTTTGCAGGACCTCAGCCCATTGGGCAAAGGTGGTGGGGAGGGGGTGACCTCACAGAGAGACCCCGACATCAGCGGGGCAGGGCCGAGGTGCAGGGCCAGGGCAGTCGCTGAGACCCCCCCGGCTTTGCTGCCGCACGTCTCCTTCTCCCGGTCTCCCCTCGAGGACGGGGAGAGAATTAGGATTCACGTCGTAGCATGAGGAGGAGCCTCTGTGGAGCTTTCTCCTTTCCTACCCCTGGTTGTGCCAGAAAACGAACGTCCCTTGGACAAGGTCGGAGGCTGCGAGAGGTTTGGAACCTGTTGGGTCTGATGCACCTGCTGCAGGCAGAATTCTCGGCACAGAAAACACTGGCTTAAGGGGGCAGAATGTGATTTCCTACCGAGCGCTTTGACGCTTGGAATCACTGGGGACCTTGGGGTTTATCCTTTTTGGTTTCCCTTTTCCTCTTTCCTCCTTCCTTTCTCCTCTTCTCTTGCTTCTTTTTTCCCTCTTTCCCTCTCTCTCCCAAGGAGGGGTGTGTGTGGAGGGTGGGCAAGGGGGGGTTGCTCTCATCGCGGGAGGTGCTCACAAAGAGGTGGGTCTGGATCTGAGAGCGATCCGCTCTGATGGTGACCTGGCCGTCCTGTGGGACCTCTGGTGAGACCTCTCAGCCGCCCGCCCCTCAGAGTCTCAGGGCTGCATCCCGTTCTGGTGTCCACATTTCAAAAATAAAGTTAAAAAAACTGGAGAGGGTGCAGAAAAGAGCCATATTTGAGGGATGGAGAAGACTTACAAGGAGGAATTGAAAAACTCAGTCTGTTTAGTTTTTAAAAAGATGGAGAGGTGAGCTGATGGCAGCCTGCAGTGCCTTCGCTGAGAGAAAACACCAAGTATTTAAAGGGCTCTTTAGTCTTGCAAAGAAAGGGAGAACAAGAACCAATGGCTGGAAGCAGAAATCAGAAAAATTCTCCTTAGAACAAGGCAGAGATTTGTAAGAGGGAGGGCGGCTCATCACTGGAACAAACTGGCAAGAGAAGTGATGGATTCTCCATCTCTTGATGTCTTCCAGTGAAGACTAGATGCCTTTCGGGAAGGTGCTTTAGTGCAAAAGCAGCTCTTGTGACACACGGGAGGGCTGGGAGATGCAGGGCATCATATTAGATGCTCCAATGGTCCCTTCTGGCCTTAAGTCGACTAATTTATGAAAAACTGGTGCTTTAGTGTATAGCCGGCTCCATCCCCCGACTCACCAGTCATTGAGTGCGGAGATCCGGGGGCAACAACTCCAAGCTCCAAGAGGCTGGGCAGGGGCAGGACATCAGCTGGGAGGGGAGGGGTGGGGAGGCAGTGAGATCACAAAGGCCTTTTGCAGGACCTCAGCCCATTGGGCAAAGGTGGTGGGGAGGGGGTGACCTGACAGAGAGACCCCGACATCAGCGGGGCAGGGCCGAGGTGCAGGGCCAGGGCAGTCGCTGAGACCCCCCCGGCTTTGCTGCCGCACGTCTCCTTCTCCCGGTCTCCCCTCGAGGACGGGGAGAGAATTAGGATTCACGTCGTAGCATGAGGAGGAGCCTCTGTGGAGCTTTCTCCTTTCCTACCCCTGGTTGTGCCAGAAAACGAACGTCCCTTGGACAAGGTCGGAGGCTGCGAGAGGTTTGGAACCTGTTGGGTCTGATGCACCTGCTGCAGGCAGAATTCTCGGCACAGAAAACACTGGCTTAAGGGGGCAGAATGTGATTTCCTACCGAGCGCTTTGACGCTTGGAATCACTGGGGACCTTGGGGTTTATCCTTTTTGGTTTCCCTTTTCCTCTTTCCTCCCTCCTTTCTCCTCTTCTCTTGCTTCTTTTTTCCCTCTTTCCCTCTCTCTCCCAAGGAGGAGGGTGGGCAAGGGGGGGTTGCTCTCATCGCGGGAGGTCCTCACAAAGAGGTGGGTCTGGATCTGAGAGCGATCCGCTCTGATGGTGACCTGGCCGTCCTGTGGGACCTCTGGTGAGACCTCTCAGCCGCCCGCCCCTCAGAGTCTCAGGGCTGCATCCCGTTCTGGTGTCCACATTTCAAAAATAAAGTTAAAAAAACTGGAGAGGGTGCAGAAAAGAGCCATATTTGAGGGATGGAGAAGACTTACAAGGAGGAATTGAAAAACTCAGTCTGTTTAGTTTTTAAAAAGATGGAGAGGTGAGCTGATGGCAGCCTGCAGGGCCTTCGCTGAGAGAAAACACCAAGTATTTAAAGGGCTCTTTAGTCTTGCAAAGAAAGGCAGAACAAGAACCAATGGCTGGAAGCAGAAATCAGAAAAATTCTCCTTAGAACAAGGCAGAGATTTGTAAGAGGGAGGGCGGCTCATCACTGGAACAAACTGGCAAGAGAAGTGATGGATTCTCCATCTCTTGATGTCTTCCAGTGAAGACTAGATGCCTTTCGGGAAGGTGCTTTAGTGCAAAAGCAGCTCTTGTGACACACGGGAGGGCTGGGAGATGCAGGGCATCATATTAGATGCTCCAATGGTCCCTTCTGGCCTTAAGTCGACTAATTTATGAAAAACTGGTGCTTTAGTGTATAGCCGGCTCCATCCCCCGACTCACCAGTCATTGAGTGCGGAGATCCGGGGGCAACAACTCCAAGCTCCAAGAGGCTGGGCAGGGGCAGGACATCAGCTGGGAGGGGAGGGGTGGCGGGGCAGTGAGATCACAAAGGCCTTTTGCAGGACCTCAGCCCATTGGGCAAAGGTGGTGGGGAGGGGGTGACCTCACAGAAAGACCCCGACATCAGCGGGGCAGGGCCGAGGTGCAGGGCCAGGGCAGTCGCTGAGACCCCCCCGGCTTTGCTGCCGCACGTCTCCTTCTCCCAGTCTCCCCTCGAGGACGGGGAGAGAATTAGGATTCACGTCGTAGCATGAGGAGGAGCCTCTGTGGAGCTTTCTCCTTTCCTACCCCTGGTTGTGCCATAAACGAACGTCCCTTGGACAAGGTCGGAGGCTGCGAGAGGTTTGGAACCTGTTGAGTCTGATGCACCTGCTGCAGGCAGAATTCTCGGCACAGAAAACACTGGCTTAAGGGGGCAGAATGTGATTTCCTACCGAGCGCTTTGACGCTTGGAATCACTGGGGACCTTGGGGTTTATCCTTTTTGGTTTCCCTTTTCCTCTTTCCTCCCTCCTTTCTCCTCTTCTCTTGCTTCTTTTTTCCCTCTTTCCCTCTCTCTCCCAAGGAGGGGTGTGTGTGGAGGGTGGGCAAGGGGGGGTTGCTCTCATCGCGGGAGGTGCTCACAAAGAGGTGGGTCTGGATCTGAGAGCGATCCGCTCTGATGGTGACCTGGCCGTCCTGTGGGACCTCTGGTGAGACCTCTCAGCCGCCCGCCCCTCAGAGTCTCAGGGCTGCATCCCGTTCTGGTGTCCACATTTCAAAAATAAGGTTAAAAAAACTGGAGAGGGTGCAGAAAAGAGCCATATTTGAGGGATGGAGAAGACTTACAAGGAGGAATTGAAAAACTCAGTCTGTTTAGTTTTTAAAAAGATGGAGAGGTGAGCTGATGGCAGCCTGAAGTGCCTTCGCTGAGAGAAAACACCAAGTATTTAAAGGGCTCTTTAGTCTTGCAAAGAAAGGCAGAACAAGAACCAATGGCTGGAAGCAGAAATCAGAAAAATTCTCCTTAGAACAAGGCAGAGATTTGTAAGAGGGAGGGTGACTCATCACTGGAACAAACTGGCAAGAGAAGTGATGGATTCTCCATCTCTTGATGTCTTCCAGTGAAGACTAGATGCCTTTCGGGAAGGTGCTTTAGTGCAAAAGCAGCTCTTGTGACACACGGGAGGGCTGGGAGATGCAGGGCATCATATTAGATGCTCCAATGGTCCCTTCTGGCCTTAAGTCGACTAATTTATGAAAAACTGGTGCTTTAGTGTATAGCCGGCTCCATCCCCCGACTCACCAGTCATTGAGTGCGGAGATCCGGGGGCAACAACTCCAAGCTCCAAGAGGCTGGGCAGGGGCAGGACATCGCTGGGAGGGGTGGGGTGGGGAGGCAGTGAGATCACAAAGGCCTTTTGCAGGACCTCAGCCCATTGGGCAAAGGTGGTGGGGAGGGGGTGACCTCACAGAGAGACCCCGACATCAGCGGGGCAGGGCCGAGGTGCAGAGCCAGGGCAGTCGCTGAGACCCCCCCGGCTTTGCTGCCGCACGTCTCCTTCTCCCGGTCTCCCCTCGAGGACGGGGAGAGAATTAGGATTCACGTCGTAGCATGAGGAGGAGCCTCTGTGGAGCTTTCTCCTTTCCTACCCCTGGTTGTGCCAGAAAACGAACGTCCCTTGGACAAGGTCGGAGGCTGCGAGAGGTTTGGAACCTGTTGGGTCTGATGCACCTGCTGCAGGCAGAATTCTCGGCACAGAAAACACTGGCTTAAGGGGGCAGAATGTGATTTCCTACCGAGCGCTTTGACGCTTGGAATCACTGGGGACCTTGGGGTTTATCCTTTTTGGTTTCCCTTTTCCTCTTTCCTCCCTCCTTTCTCCTCTTCTCTTGCTTCTTTTTTCCCTCTTTCCCTCTCTCTCCCAAGGAGGGGTGTGTGTGGAGGGTGCGCAAGGGGGGGTTGCTCTCATCGCGGGAGGTCCTCACAAAGAGGTGGGTCTGGATCTGAGAGCGATCCGCTCTGATGGTGACCTGGCCGTCCTGTGGGACCTCTGGTGAGACCTCTCAGCCGCCCGCCCCTCAGAGTCTCAGGGCTGCATCCCATTCTGGTGTCCACATTTCAAAAATAAAGTTAAAAAAACTGGAGAGGGTGCAGAAAAGAGCCATATTTGAGGGATGGAGAAGACTTACAAGGAGGAATTGAAAAACTCAGTCTGTTTAGTTTTTAAAAAGATGGAGAGGTGAGCTGATGGCAGCCTGAAGTGCCTTCGCTGAGAGAAAACACCAAGTATTTAAAGGGCTCTTTAGTCTTGCAAAGAAAGGCAGAACAAGAACCAATGGCTGGAAGCAGAAATCAGAAAAATTCTCCTTAGAACAAGGCAGAGATTTGTAAGAGGGAGGGCGGCTCATCACTGGAACAAACTGGCAAGAGAAGTGATGGATTCTCCATCTCTTGATGTCTTCCAGTGAAGACTAGATGCCTTTCGGGAAGGTGCTTTAGTGCAAAAGCAGCTCTTGTGACACACGGGAGGGCTGGGAGATGCAGGGCATCATATTAGATGCTCCAATGGTCCCTTCTGGCCTTAAGTCGACTAATTTATGAAAAACTGGTGCTTTAGTGTATAGCCGGCTCCATCCCCCGACTCACCAGTCATTGAGTGCGGAGATCCGGGGGCAACAACTCCAAGCTCCAAGAGGCTGGGCAGGAGCAGGACGTCAGCTGGGAGGGGAGGGGTGGCGGGGCAGTGAGATCACAAAGGCCTTTTGCAGGACCTCAGCCCATTGGGCAAAGGTGGTGGGGAGGGGGTGACCTCACAGAGAGACCCCAACATCAGCGGGGCAGGGCCGAGGTGCAGGGCCAGGGCAGTCGCTGAGACCCCCCCGGCTTTGCTGCCGCACGTCTCCTTCTCCCGGTCTCCCCTCGAGGACGGGGAGAGAATTAGGATTCACGTCGTAGCATGAGGAGGAGCCTCTGTGGAGCTTTCTCCTTTCCTACCCCTGGTTGTGCCAGAAAACGAACGTCCCTTGGACAAGGTCGGAGGCTGCGAGAGGTTTGGAACCTGTTGGGTCTGATGCACCTGCTGCAGGCAGAATTCTCGGCACAGAAAACACTGGCTTAAGGGGGCAGAATGTGATTTCCTACCGAGCGCTTTGACGCTTGGAATCACTGGGGACCTTGGGGATTATCCTTTTTGGTTTCCCTTTTCCTCTTTCCTCCCTCCTTTCTCCTCTTCTCTTGCTTCTTTTTTCCCTCTTTCCCTCTCTCTCCCAAGGAGGGGTGTGTGTGGAGGGTGCGCAAGGGGGGGTTGCTCTCATCGCGGGAGGTCCTCACAAAGAGGTGGGTCTGGATCTGAGAGCGATCCGCTCTGATGGTGACCTGGCCGTCCTGTGGGACCTCTGGTGAGACCTCTCAGCCGCCCGCCCCTCAGAGTCTCAGGGCTGCATCCCATTCTGGTGTCCACATTTCAAAAATAAAGTTAAAAAAACTGGAGAGGGTGCAGAAAAGAGCCATATTTGAGGGATGGAGAAGACTTACAAGGAGGAATTGAAAAACTCAGTCTGTTTAGTTTTTAAAAAGATGGAGAGGTGAGCTGATGGCAGCCTGAAGTGCCTTCGCTGAGAGAAAACACCAAGTATTTAAAGGGCTCTTTAGTCTTGCAAAGAAAGGCAGAACAAGAACCAATGGCTGGAAGCAGAAATCAGAAAAATTCTCCTTAGAACAAGGCAGAGATTTGTAAGAGGGAGGGCGGCTCATCACTGGAACAAACTGGCAAGAGAAGTGATGGATTCTCCATCTCTTGATGTCTTCCAGTGAAGACTAGATGCCTTTCGGGAAGGTGCTTTAGTGCAAAAGCAGCTCTTGTGACACACGGGAGGGCTGGGAGATGCAGGGCATCATATTAGATGCTCCAATGGTCCCTTCTGGCCTTAAGTCGACTAATTTATGAAAAACTGGTGCTTTAGTGTATAGCCGGCTCCATCCCCCGACTCACCAGTCATTGAGTGCGGAGATCCGGGGGCAACAACTCCAAGCTCCAAGAGGCTGGGCAGGGGCAAGACATCGCTGGGAGGGGTGGGGTGGGGAGGCAGTGAGATCACAAAGGCCTTTTGCAGGACCTCAGCCCATTGGGCAAAGGTGGTGGGGAGGGGGTGACCTCACAGAGAGACCCCGACATCAGCGGGGCAGGGCCGAGGTGCAGGGCCAGGGCAGTCGCTGAGACCCCCCCGGCTTTGCTGCCGCACGTCTCCTTCTCCCGGTCTCCCCTCGAGGACGGGGAGAGAATTAGGATTCACGTCGTAGCATGAGGAGGAGCCTCTGTGGAGCTTTCTCCTTTCCTACCCCTGGTTGTGCCAGAAAACGAACGTCCCTTGGACAAGGTCGGAGGCTGCGAGAGGTTTGGAACCTGTTGGGTCTGATGCACCTGCTGCAGGCAGAATTCTCGGCACAGAAAACACTGGCTTAAGGGGGCAGAATGTGATTTCCTACCGAGCGCTTTGACGCTTGGAATCACTGGGGACCTTGGGGATTATCCTTTTTGGTTTCCCTTTTCCTCTTTCCTCCCTCCTTTCTCCTCTTCTCTTGCTTCTTTTTTCCCTCTTTCCCTCTCTCTCCCAAGGAGGAGGGTGGGCAAGGGGGGGTTGCTCTCATCGCGGGAGGTCCTCACAAAGAGGTGGGTCTGGATCTGAGAGCGATCCGCTCTGATGGTGACCTGGCCGTCCTGTGGGACCTCTGGTGAGACCTCTCAGCCGCCCGCCCCTCAGAGTCTCAGGGCTGCATCCCATTCTGGTGTCCACATTTCAAAAATAAAGTTAAAAAAACTGGAGAGGGTGCAGAAAAGAGCCATATTTGAGGGATGGAGAAGACTTACAAGGAGGAATTGAAAAACTCAGTCTGTTTAGTTTTTAAAAAGATGGAGAGGTGAGCTGATGGCAGCCTGAAGTGCCTTCGCTGAGAGAAAACACCAAGTATTTAAAGGGCTCTTTAGTCTTGCAAAGAAAGGCAGAACAAGAACCAATGGCTGGAAGCAGAAATCAGAAAAATTCTCCTTAGAACAAGGCAGAGATTTGTAAGAGGGAGGGCGGCTCATCACTGGAACAAACTGGCAAGAGAAGTGATGGATTCTCCATCTCTTGATGTCTTCCAGTGAAGACTAGATGCCTTTCGGGAAGGTGCTTTAGTGCAAAAGCAGCTCTTGTGACACACGGGAGGGCTGGGAGATGCAGGGCATCATATTAGATGCTCCAATGGTCCCTTCTGGCCTTAAGTCGACTAATTTATGAAAAACTGGTGCTTTAGTGTATAGCCGGCTCCATCCCCCGACTCACCAGTCATTGAGTGCGGAGATCCGGGGGCAACAACTCCAAGCTCCAAGAGGCTGGGCAGGGGCAGGACATCAGCTGGGAGGGGAGGGGTGGCGGGGCAGTGAGATCACAAAGGCCTTTTGCAGGACCTCAGCCCATTGGGCAAAGGTGGTGGGGAGGGGGTGACCTCACAGAGAGACCCCGACATCAGCGGGGCAGGGCCGAGGTGCAGGGCCAGGGCAGTCGCTGAGACCCCCCCGGCTTTGCTGCCGCACGTCTCCTTCTCCCGGTCTCCCCTCGAGGACGGGGAGAGAATTAGGATTCACGTCGTAGCATGAGGAGGAGCCTCTGTGGAGCTTTCTCCTTTCCTACCCCTGGTTGTGCCAGAAAACGAACGTCCCTTGGACAAGGTCGGAGGCTGCGAGAGGTTTGGAACCTGTTGGGTCTGATGCACCTGCTGCAGGCAGAATTCTCGGCACAGAAAACACTGGCTTAAGGGGGCAGAATGTGATTTCCTACCGAGCGCTTTGACGCTTGGAATCACTGGGGACCTTGGGGTTTATCCTTTTTGGTTTCCCTTTTCCTCTTTCCTCCCTCCTTTCTCCTCTTCTCTTGCTTCTTTTTTCCCTCTTTCCCTCTCTCTCCCAAGGAGGGGTGTGTGTGGAGGGTGCGCAAGGGGGGGTTGCTCTCATCGCGGGAGGTCCTCACAAAGAGGTGGGTCTGGATCTGAGAGCGATCCGCTCTGATGGTGACCTGGCCGTCCTGTGGGACCTCTGGTGAGACCTCTCAGCCGCCCGCCCCTCAGAGTCTCAGGGCTGCATCCCGTTCTGGTGTCCACATTTCAAAAATAAAGTTAAAAAAACTGGAGAGGGTGCAGAAAAGAGCCATATTTGAGGGATGGAGAAGACTTACAAGGAGGAATTGAAAAACTCAGTCTGTTTAGTTTTTAAAAAGATGGAGAGGTGAGCTGATGGCAGCCTGCAGTGCCTTCGCTGAGAGAAAACACCAAGTATTTAAAGGGCTCTTTAGTCTTGCAAAGAAAGGCAGAACAAGAACCAATGGCTGGAAGCAGAAATCAGAAAAATTCTCCTTAGAACAAGGCAGAGATTTGTAAGAGGGAGGGTGACTCATCACTGGAACAAACTGGCAAGAGAAGTGATGGATTCTCCATCTCTTGATGTCTTCCAGTGAAGACTAGATGCCTTTCGGGAAGGTGCTTTAGTGCAAAAGCAGCTCTTGTGACACACGGGAGGGCTGGGAGATGCAGGGCATCATATTAGATGCTCCAATGGTCCCTTCTGGCCTTAAGTCGACTAATTTATGAAAACTGGTGCTTTAGTGTATAGCCGGCTCCATCCCCCGACTCACCAGTCATTGAGTGCGGAGATCCGGGGGCAACAACTCCAAGCTCCAAGAGGCTGGGCAGGGGCAAGACATCGCTGGGAGGGGTGGGGTGGGGAGGCAGTGAGATCACAAAGGCCTTTTGCAGGACCTCAGCCCATTGGGCAAAGGTGGTGGGGAGGGGGTGACCTCACAGAGAGACCCCGACATCAGCGGGGCAGGGCCGAGGTGCAGGGCCAGGGCAGTCGCTGAGACCCCCCCGGCTTTGCTGCCGCACGTCTCCTTCTCCCGGTCTCCCCTCGAGGACGGGGAGAGAATTAGGATTCACGTCGTAGCATGAGGAGGAGCCTCTGTGGAGCTTTCTCCTTTCCTACCCCTGGTTGTGCCAGAAAACGAACGTCCCTTGGACAAGGTCGGAGGCTGCGAGAGGTTTGGAACCTGTTGGGTCTGATGCACCTGCTGCAGGCAGAATTCTCGGCACAGAAAACACTGGCTTAAGGGGGCAGAATGTGATTTCCTACCGAGCGCTTTGACGCTTGGAATCACTGGGGACCTTGGGGATTATCCTTTTTGGTTTCCCTTTTCCTCTTTCCTCCCTCCTTTCTCCTCTTCTCTTGCTTCTTTTTTCCCTCTTTCCCTCTCTCTCCCAAGGAGGAGGGTGGGCAAGGGGGGGTTGCTCTCATCGCGGGAGGTCCTCACAAAGAGGTGGGTCTGGATCTGAGAGCGATCCGCTCTGATGGTGACCTGGCCGTCCTGTGGGACCTCTGGTGAGACCTCTCAGCCGCCCGCCCCTCAGAGTCTCAGGGCTGCATCCCATTCTGGTGTCCACATTTCAAAAATAAAGTTAAAAAAACTGGAGAGGGTGCAGAAAAGAGCCATATTTGAGGGATGGAGAAGACTTACAAGGAGGAATTGAAAAACTCAGTCTGTTTAGTTTTTAAAAAGATGGAGAGGTGAGCTGATGGCAGCCTGAAGTGCCTTCGCTGAGAGAAAACACCAAGTATTTAAAGGGCTCTTTAGTCTTGCAAAGAAAGGCAGAACAAGAACCAATGGCTGGAAGCAGAAATCAGAAAAATTCTCCTTAGAACAAGGCAGAGATTTGTAAGAGGGAGGGCGGCTCATCACTGGAACAAACTGGCAAGAGAAGTGATGGATTCTCCATCTCTTGATGTCTTCCAGTGAAGACTAGATGCCTTTCGGGAAGGTGCTTTAGTGCAAAAGCAGCTCTTGTGACACACGGGAGGGCTGGGAGATGCAGGGCATCATATTAGATGCTCCAATGGTCCCTTCTGGCCTTAAGTCGACTAATTTATGAAAAACTGGTGCTTTAGTGTATAGCCGGCTCCATCCCCCGACTCACCAGTCATTGAGTGCGGAGATCCGGGGGCAACAACTCCAAGCTCCAAGAGGCTGGGCAGGGGCAGGACATCAGCTGGGAGGGGAGGGGTGGCGGGGCAGTGAGATCACAAAGGCCTTTTGCAGGACCTCAGCCCATTGGGCAAAGGTGGTGGGGAGGGGGTGACCTCACAGAGAGACCCCGACATCAGCGGGGCAGGGCCGAGGTGCAGGGCCAGGGCAGTCGCTGAGACCCCCCCGGCTTTGCTGCCGCACGTCTCCTTCTCCCGGTCTCCCCTCGAGGACGGGGAGAGAATTAGGATTCACGTCGTAGCATGAGGAGGAGCCTCTGTGGAGCTTTCTCCTTTCCTACCCCTGGTTGTGCCAGTAAACGAACGTCCCTTGGACAAGGTCGGAGGCTGCGAGAGGTTTGGAACCTGTTGGGTCTGATGCACCTGCTGCAGGCAGAATTCTCGGCACAGAAAACACTGGCTTAAGGGGGCAGAATGTGATTTCCTACCGAGCGCTTTGACGCTTGGAATCACTGGGGACCTTGGGGTTTATCCTTTTGGGTTTCCCTTTTCCTCTTTCCTCCCTCCTTTCTCCTCTTCTCTTGCTTCTTTTTTCCCTCTTTCCCTCTCTCTCCCAAGGAGGAGGGTGGGCAAGGGGGGGTTGCTCTCATCGCGGGAGGTCCTCACAAAGAGGTGGGTCTGGATCTGAGAGCGATCCGCTCTGATGGTGACCTGGCCGTCCTGTGGGACCTCTGGTGAGACCTCTCAGCCGCCCGCCCCTCAGAGTCTCAGGGCTGCATCCCGTTCTGGTGTCCACATTTCAAAAATAAAGTTAAAAAAACTGGAGAGGGTGCAGAAAAGAGCCATATTTGAGGGATGGAGAAGACTTACAAGGAGGAATTGAAAAACTCAGTCTGTTTAGTTTTTAAAAAGATGGAGAGGTGAGCTGATGGCAGCCTGCAGTGCCTTCGCTGAGAGAAAACACCAAGTATTTAAAGGGCTCTTTAGTCTTGCAAAGAAAGGCAGAACAAGAACCAATGGCTGGAAGCAGAAATCAGAAAAATTCTCCTTAGAACAAGGCAGAGATTTGTAAGAGGGAGGGCGGCTCATCACTGGAACAAACTGGCAAGAGAAGTGATGGATTCTCCATCTCTTGATGTCTTCCAGTGAAGACTAGATGCCTTTCGGGAAGGTGCTTTAGTGCAAAAGCAGCTCTTGTGACACACGGGAGGGCTGGGAGATGCAGGGCATCATATTAGATGCTCCAATGGTCCCTTCTGGCCTTAAGTCGACTAATTTATGAAAAACTGGTGCTTTAGTGTATAGCCGGCTCCATCCCCCGACTCACCAGTCATTGAGTGCGGAGATCCGGGGGCAACAACTCCAAGCTCCAAGAGGCTGGGCAGGGGCAGGACATCAGCTGGGAGGGGAGGGGTGGCGGGGCAGTGAGATCACAAAGGCCTTTTGCAGGACCTCAGCCCATTGGGCAAAGGTGGTGGGGAGGGGGTGACCTGACAGAGAGACCCCGACATCAGCGGGGCAGGGCCGAGGTGCAGGGCCAGGGCAGTCGCTGAGACCCCCCCGGCTTTGCTGCCGCACGTCTCCTTCTCCCAGTCTCCCCTCGAGGACGGGGAGAGAATTAGGATTCACGTCGTAGCATGAGGAGGAGCCTCTGTGGAGCTTTCTCCTTTCCTACCCCTGGTTGTGCCAGAAAACGAACGTCCCTTGGACAAGGTCGGAGGCTGCGAGAGGTTTGGAACCTGTTGAGTCTGATGCACCTGCTGCAGGCAGAATTCTCGGCACAGAAAACACTGGCTTAAGGGGGCAGAATGTGATTTCCTACCGAGCGCTTTGACGCTTGGAATCACTGGGGACCTTGGGGTTTATCCTTTTTGGTTTCCCTTTTCCTCTTTCCTCCCTCCTTTCTCCTCTTCTCTTGCTTCTTTTTTCCCTCTTTCCCTCTCTCTCCCAAGGAGGAGGGTGGGCAAGGGGGGGTTGCTCTCATCGCGGGAGGTCCTCACAAAGAGGTGGGTCTGGATCTGAGAGCGATCCGCTCTGATGGTGACCTGGCCGTCCTGTGGGACCTCTGGTGAGACCTCTCAGCCGCCCGCCCCTCAGAGTCTCAGGGCTGCATCCCGTTCTGGTGTCCACATTTCAAAAATAAAGTTAAAAAAACTGGAGAGGGTGCAGAAAAGAGCCATATTTGAGGGATGGAGAAGCCTTACAAGGAGGAATTGAAAAACTCAGTCTGTTTAGTTTTTAAAAAGATGGAGAAGTGAGCTGATGGCAGCCTGCAGTGCCTTCGCTGAAAGAAAACACCAAGTATTTAAAGGGCTCTTTAGTCTTGCAAAGAAAGGCAGAACAAGAACCAATGGCTGGAAGCAGAAATCAGAAAAATTCTCCTTAGAACAAGGCAGAGATTTGTAAGAGGGAGGGTGACTCATCACAGGAACAAAGTGGCAAGAGAAGTGATGGATTCTCCATCTCTTGATGTCTTCCAGTGAAGACTAGATGCCTTTCGGGAAGGTGCTTTAGTGCAAAAGCAGCTCTTGTGACACACGGGAGGGCTGGGAGATGCAGGGCATCATATTAGATGCTCCAATGGTCCCTTCTGGCCTTAAGTCGACTAATTTATGAAAAACTGGTGCTTTAGTGTATAGCCGGCTCCATCCCCCGACTCACCAGTCATTGAGTGCGGAGATCCGGGGGCAACAAGTCCAAGCTCCAAGAGGCTGGGCAGGGGCAGGACATCAGCTGGGAGGGGAGGGGTGGGGGGGCAGTGAGATCACAAAGGCCTTTTGCAGGACCTCAGCCCATTGGGCAAAGGTGGTGGGGAGGGGGTGACCTCACAGAGAGACCCCGACATCAGCGGGGCAGGGCCGAGGTGCAGGGCCAGGGCAGTCGCTGAGACCCCCCCGGCTTTGCTGCCGCACGTCTCCTTCTCCCGGTCTCCCCTCGAGGACGGGGAGAGAATTAGGATTCACGTCGTAGCATGAGGAGGAGCCTCTGTGGAGCTTTCTCCTTTCCTACCCCTGGTTGTGCCAGAAAACGAACGTCCCTTGGACAAGGTCGGAGGCTGCGAGAGGTTTGGAACCTGTTGGGTCTGATGCACCTGCTGCAGGCAGAATTCTCGGCACAGAAAACACTGGCTTAAGGGGGCAGAATGTGATTTCCTACCGAGCGCTTTGACGCTTGGAATCACTGGGGACCTTGGGGTTTATCCTTTTTGGTTTCCCTTTTCCTCTTTCCTCCCTCCTTTCTCCTCTTCTCTTGCTTCTTTTTTCCCTCTTTCCCTCTCTCTCCCAAGGAGGAGGGTGGGCAAGGGGGGGTTGCTCTCATCGCGGGAGGTCCTCACAAAGAGGTGGGTCTGGATCTGAGAGCGATCCGCTCTGATGGTGACCTGGCCGTCCTGTGGGACCTCTGGTGAGACCTCTCAGCCGCCCGCCCCTCAGCGTCTCAGGGCTGCATCCCGTTCTGGTGTCCACATTTCAAAAATAAAGTTAAAAAAACTGGAGAGGGTGCAGAAAAGAGCCATATTTGAGGGATGGAGAAGACTTACAAGGAGGAATTGAAAAACTCAGTCTGTTTAGTTTTTAAAAAGATGGAGAGGTGAGCTGATGGCAGCCTGCAGTGCCTTCGCTGAGAGAAAACACCAAGTATTTAAAGGGCTCTTTAGTCTTGCAAAGAAAGGCAGAACAAGAACCAATGGCTGGAAGCAGAAATCAGAAAAATTCTCCTTAGAACAAGGCAGAGATTTGTAAGAGGGAGGGTGACTCATCACTGGAACAAACTGGCAAGAGAAGTGATGGATTCTCCATCTCTTGATGTCTTCCAGTGAAGACTAGATGCCTTTCGGGAAGGTGCTTTAGTGCAAAAGCAGCTCTTGTGACACACGGGAGGGCTGGGAGATGCAGGGCATCATATTAGATGCTCCAATGGTCCCTTCTGGCCTTAAGTCGACTAATTTATGAAAAACTGGTGCTTTAGTGTATAGCCGGCTCCATCCCCCGACTCACCAGTCATTGAGTGCGGAGATCCGGGGGCAACAACTCCAAGCTCCAAGAGGCTGGGCAGGGGCAGGACATCAGCTGGGAGGGGAAGGGTGGGGGGGCAGTGAGATCACAAAGGCCTTTTGCAGGACCTCAGCCCATTGGGCAAAGGTGGTGGGGAGGGGGTGACCTCACAGAGAGACCCCGACATCAGCGGGGCAGGGCCGAGGTGCAGGGCCAGGGCAGTCGCTGAGACCCCCCCGGCTTTGCTGCCGCACGTCTCCTTCTCCCGGTCTCCCCTCGAGGACGGGGAGAGAATTAGGATTCACGTCGTAGCATGAGGAGGAGCCTCTGTGGAGCTTTCTCCTTTCCTACCCCTGGTTGTGCCAGAAAACGAACGTCCCTTGGACAAGGTCGGAGGCTGCGAGAGGTTTGGAACCTGTTGGGTCTGATGCACCTGCTGCAGGCAGAATTCTCGGCACAGAAAACACTGGCTTAAGGGGGCAGAATGTGATTTCCTACCGAGCGCTTTGACGCTTGGAATCACTGGGGACCTTGGGGTTTATCCTTTTGGGTTTCCCTTTTCCTCTTTCCTCCCTCCTTTCTCCTCTTCTCTTGCTTCTTTTTTCCCTCTTTCCCTCTCTCTCCCAAGGAGGAGGGTGGGCAAGGGGGGGTTGCTCTCATCGCGGGAGGTCCTCACAAAGAGGTGGGTCTGGATCTGAGAGCGATCCGCTCTGATGGTGACCTGGCCGTCCTGTGGGACCTCTGGTGAGACCTCTCAGCCGCCCGCCCCTCAGAGCCTCAGGGCTGCATCCCGTTCTGGTGTCCACATTTCAAAAATAAAGTTAAAAAAACTGGAGAGGGTGCAGAAAAGAGCCATATTTGAGGGATGGAGAAGACTTACAAGGAGGAATTGAAAAACTCAGTCTGTTTAGTTTTTAAAAAGATGGAGAGGTGACCTGATGGCAGCCTGAAGTGCCTTCGCTGAGAGAAAACACCAAGTATTTAAAGGGCTCTTTAGTCTTGCAAAGAAAGGCAGAACAAGAACCAATGGCTGGAAGCAGAAATCAGAAAAATTCTCCTTAGAACAAGGCAGAGATTTGTAAGAGGGAGGGCGACTCATCACTGGAACAAACTGGCAAGAGAAGTGATGGATTCTCCATCTCTTGATGTCTTCCAGTGAAGACTAGATGCCTTTCGGGAAGGTGCTTTAGTGCAAAAGCAGCTCTTGTGACACACGGGAGGGGTGGGAGATGCAGGGCATCATATTAGATGCTCCAATGGTCCCTTCTGGCCTTAAGTCGACTAATTTATGAAAAAACTGGTGCTTTAGTGTATAGCCGGCCCCGGGCCCGCACCCCCCTCGGGACGGCCTTGTCAGCAGTATTGGTCCCACCCCGCGGCAGGGCCGGGCTGGAACCAGGTACGGCCGGGGCAGGGCAGGGCAGGGGGTGGGGGAAAGCTGGGCTGGCGGGAGCCGGGGGAGGTACCTCTCTCCAAGCCAGACCTCGTAACCTGAGATCCAGAGAGGCGGGTGGGGGCTCAGGACACACCCCTCCCATCGGCGTTTCCCGTTGGTTAGCGTCGGTGTGGAGATGCCTCGCACACTGGGTTTTGTGGGTCCTACTTTCAGGCACCTCCTTCTTCCTGTAAGCGGGGGAATAGTCCCGCTCTTGTAGGGAACTGTCCTGGCTTCTGCACGACCCCGGTGAAGTGGGCTAGCGAAAGGATCTGAGTCCTCGCTCCCACTCCCTTTACCCAGTGGCCTCCCTGCCCTCGAGGACTCCCCTTCCACTCTCCTGTCTGGCAGAGCCCTCGTAACCCCGACAAGGCTGGGCCCAGGATTCTTGGGGCGCTCGACCCCCAACCCTGCGGTGGTCAGCTAGGACAGGGGCTAGGGTGTCCCCACTCCGGGGTACTCTCTCTGCACTGGGCACTTCTCTGACCCACTGACCATGACATACAATTTAAAGCAAATGCAAGTTATTTAATCAACAATTAATTTAAAAAAGAATAAGGGCAAATGGGAAAGGTGAAAGGAAACACATCACCCCACTCTGTGGCAGGGAACATCACAAACTGCGTCTCTGGAACGTCAGGGCAGTTCACAGTCTGCTCCTTGTGAGTCCCAGGCCCCTTCTCCGGCCCTGGCCGTGCTGCGGGGATGCTGCGGGTCGGACACTCGCTCTGGTGGTGGCCACACGCTCTCAGGCGCGAAGTGGCAGGACCCTTCTTCCCAGTGTGGCCCCCGCCGTGTCGGGGTTACGATCCAAGCCTGGCCTGCAGAGCCCCTTGGCTGAGGCGTCTCCCTGTGCGGGGCCCTTCTTGATAAAGCCAGTCAGCAAATGTCGTCTAGGAGTAAGTGCTGTAATTATGGGGAAGAAAAATCTGCATTTTTCACACGTAACAGAAGTCCAGAGCCCTCCCCACACATGGAGCCAGTCCCAGGAAGGGAGCTCCCCAGAGATCCTGGATGTGAGTGAGAGTGATGCAGATAGGACAGGACACTGCTCCTGCTCCCATGAAAGCTGGAGTGATGGAGATGAATGAGCATGTCCATTTTTTCCTGACTCCTCTGTCCTGCTGGAGGAGGCATGAAGGTGAACACTGGGGCTGTGGACTGTGCGACCCACTCCCTTGTCATCTAACTGACCAGGGAAGAACCTGACCAGAGGCAGAAATGCAGGCCCCACGGCTTCACATAGCTGAGGGGACAGGATCCCTTACCCAGCGGGGTCACAGTCTGCTAATTCTCTCGCATGACATCCCTGTAAAGCAGGGACCTCAAACTCAATTTACCTTAGGGCCAGTGTCAGGCTTCAAATCCTCCCAGGGGGCCAATAATGTCACTCATGCCGCCCAGAACCCGCCCCCCTGAACTCCGCCCCCCACCTGCCTAAGGCTCTGGGAGGGAGTTTGGGTGGGGGAGGAGGTCTGGGGTAGGGGATTGGGGTGCAGGTTCTGGGAGGGAGTTTGGGGGCAGGAGGGGTGAGAGGTTGGGCTCTGGGATGGAGTTTGGGTGCTGGGTCCAGGCTCTGGGCTGGGGCAGCGGGTGGGGGTGCAGGAGGAGGGGGTGGGGTTGCAGGCTCTGGGAGGGAGTTTGGGGGTGGGAGGGGATACATGGGGTGGGGGTGGGGTTTCAGGCTCTGGGAGGGAGTTTGGGGGTGGGAGGGGATACATGGGGTGGGGGTGGGGTTGCAGGCTCTGGGAAGGAGTTTGGGGGTGGGAGGGAATACATGGGGAGGGGGTGGAGTTGCAGGCTCTGGGAGGGAGTTTGGGGGCAGCAGGGGGTAGGTGGGGAGGGGATGGGGGTGCAGGCTCTGGGAGGGGGTGGCGGGTACGGGGCTTACCAGGGGCTCCAAGGTGGGGTGGTCCTGGGGGCCTCTGTGCGCTGCTGCCCCCAGACACTGCCCCCACAGCTTCCCATTGGCCGCAGGGGCGTTCGGGGCAGGGGCAGCAGGGGGAGTCACAGCCCCACCCTGGGGCGCAGGGAGGGGCCGGCAGCCACGTGGGGCGAGCACGCAGGAAGCTGCTCAGCTCCGCATTGCTGCCGGTGGGGGGCAGGGCCCCAGGCCACTTTAAATCGCCCGGGGGACGCACGGGAGGGGAGCACATGGGGGTGGCAGGCGGGGCCAAGGGAGAGACCTGGCCCCAAAATTGCTGGAGCCCCACGGCCCACATTGGGGAGGTCCTTAGGCCGCAGATGGCCCGTGGGCCAGGACGTTGAGACCCCTGCCGTAGAGGGTCCTTTGAGCGGGGTCCAGCAGAGCCCCCGGCCCCGCGGGGAAATACACAGCCGCCCCCTCGAGGGTCACCTGCATCTGCAACAACAGGTGCCCACCCCACAGTGCCTGCTGCCCCAGTCACCATCCCACGGGTCCTGGGGGAAGAATCACAGCACTAGACAACTGTGGGAGGCCAGAGGAGCAGAATCCCGCCCCACCCTGCTCAGAGTGTTTGCACTGGGCCCGAAAAGATTGTGCTTTGGCCCTGCTTGCCTCTCGATCTCCCCAGCCGGGAAGGAGAGAGGCTGAAGGAGGACAAGAGACAGGTGGGCCTCGACAGGACTGGAACAGACACTTCCTCCTCCTCTTAAAAGACACCTTAAGCTCCCCCTTGAGAAGTTCCAGCCCTGGTGGGCTTAAACCACCCACCTTCCCGTAAACAGGCGGTGGCCGGAACCAGCTTTATCGCTGAAGGAAGGCCACCCACTCCTGCCTTCCTGGGGACTGCGACATGGATTTTATGTGGTTCACTCAAACCTCCCTCCCCACAAATCCATCCTTGAGACAAGGAGGCAGCTCTCCCAGGCGTGCTCCAGGGGGGCAAGGCGTTAGCGCATGGCACTGATGGGCAGGGCTGAGGGGAGGGAGGCTGAGGCTGTGAGTTGAAGCGTTACCTGGAGCACTGTCTGTTTTCTTTAAGCAAATGGCTTCAGCCGTTCATCTTGCCCCGTGGAAAATCCAATTCCCGCTCAGAAGACACTGAGAAAGGGAGCCATCAAGATCAGGCCCCTTCACGTGTTACCTTGTCTACAGCAGTGGTCCTCACCCTATTTGCCAGGGTGGCTGCCTATGCAGCTCTCTGTGTGCTCCGCGGGCCGCAGCCACACAATGTATATACTATTTGTGTGTCTCTGAGGAAGTCACGTGGGCCGCACCGGTGCTGATCGGGCCGCAAGGGGCCCGTGGGCCCCAGGTTGAGAACCACAGAGTGCCGGGCAGAATCTACAGCTCTGTGATACTCTGCTGTCCACCAACCCTCTGTGTCACCGTGGCTCACGCAGAGCCTCGAGCACGGCCCATCCTGTGAGTCGTGACCCCCGGACCCCCCCATCTGCTCCTGGGGGATTCTGCCCCACTGCGCACAAGCAGAGTTCATGTCTGGCACCCAATTATTTCCCCACAGAAAATACATTCTGGCCAAGAACTGCTGCAGCTCCAGCATGCCCCAGGTCCCCGTAAACAGCGCGGCCACCTCCTGTTAGCGCCTCGCAGCCGCTCACATTGAAATCAGGAGATATTGGGCTGCTGGAAAGACGATTCTCTCCTGATAGTGCCCGTCACCCCCAGATAAAGAAACAAATCTTACGACGGTTAAAGAAAACTTAGTTTGATAGCATCGTGTCTGGCAGGAACTCCCCTATCAATAGTTGTGATTGTGAAACCCTCACTTCTTGTTCTTTTGTCTTTATGGTCTCCACTTCTCTATTGTTAATCTGTATGGTCTCTGTCTGGTTCTTGGATTGTTTCTGTCTGCTGTATCATTGATTTTGCTGGGTATAAACCACTTAAGGTGGTGGGATATAATCGGTTTGATAATCATCTTACAGTATGTTAGGATTAGTTAGTTAAATTTCAGTCAAATGATAGGTTAAGGTATAGCTGAGAATATTACTGTATAAATTGGGGGCAAACAGGAAGTAGGTTGAGGGGAAAAGGCAAAAGGAAACTGGAGTCATTGCTTGCTGGAATCTAACCCCCACAAACATCTAATTGTCTGCACCTTCGCTAGTTTTGCAGCTCTCTGTTTAAGCGAGAAGATCCAGGGCGTGAGAGGCTGAAGGGAG
Organism: Caretta caretta; assembly: GCF_965140235.1. NCBI lineage: Eukaryota > Metazoa > Chordata > Testudines > Cheloniidae > Caretta > Caretta caretta. The sequence continues at coordinate 77,020,735 of NC_134216.1, forward strand.
AAGCCCTCTAACATCTTGGTGCCATGACTCGCATACATTGAGTGGCAGCCTGTAAGTCCCCCTCCGCAACAGCCCAGGCAGCTGCTTGGAGGGGGTTATTATGGCGGACTGTGGTGATGGTAGTTGTGGGTTCTGGGAAGCCGGGGTAGTGAATTGTTTGGATAAAGGGTTACGGAAGAATCAGGGCCCATTCCAGTTACGGGGGTCAACCTGAGATGAGATTAAGAAGGAAATGGGGGCAGCGGTAGGGGACCCGGAGGGATGGAGGTGGCTGAGGAGCCCACCCTCCTTGGTACATGGGGAGCGGAAGAAGATGCCTAAGGGGGCAGGATGGCTTCCAGGGAAAGGAGGCATTTCAGTCCACTAGTAAGGAGTTTAACGTAAACTGAGCATTGTGGGAGAGTGTCAGTGGTCTTTTGGGTTTGGTGCTGCTTCAGCAGCTTGAGGGCTGGTGAAGGATTGTGGATTGGATTTGGGGGCAGTTAAAGAGAATTGGGTACAACAGGGTTTGGAGTCAGAAGCAGAGTTAACAGACCACCTTAAGAGACAGGTGCTGGCACTTGGTCCTAGGGGAGTGGAGAAACAAAAGTTTCAAAGTGAAAAACTGCCGGGTTTGCAGGAGCAGGTAACAACCCCCACTCTTCTCCCAGAGCCAGGATAAATAACCTGGGGGTAAGGACTCCAAACCCTCATGCTTCAGGGCAGAAGCTAAGCACTAACCGTCAGGTGCAGGAAGAGATATAGGAAGAGAGCCCACTTAGATGTTCATCTTGAGGCTTCTCTGAGTAGTTACTGCAACAGCTGGGGAAGCTCTTAGAAGGAAGCTAATATGAGTGGTGAGCAATCAGCTGTTGTGACCTGCACAGGTTGTGCCATGTTTGTCTTTCTTCCACAGGACAGAAGCGACTTTGTCTGTACAAAGTGCAAGTTGGTCTCCATATTGGAAGAGAAAGTTCAAGGTTTGGAGCAACAAGTATCGACCCCACGTTGCATAAGATTGGAATAAGAGAGACTTGGTGGGATAACTCACATGACTGGAGCACTGTCATGGATGGATGTAAACTGTTCAGGAAGGACAGGCAGGGCAGAAGAGGTGGGGGACTTGCACTGTATGTAAGGGAGCAGTATGACTGCTCAGAGCTCCGATATGAAAGTTCAGAAAAATCTGACAATCTCTGGATTAAGTTGAGAAGTGTGAGCAACAAGGGTGATCACCCCAGTATCTGCTGGGAGAGCAATACAGCGGTGCACAGAGAATCCAGGAAGTTTTTGTAAAATGTAGGGGACAATTTCCTGGTGGGAAATCCCCACACTACAAGAAGGATGTAGAAAAATTGGAGAGAGTCCAGTGGAGGGCAACAAACATAGAATCATAGAATCATAGAATATCAGGGTTGGAAGGGACCCCTGAAGGTCATCTAGTCCAACCCCCTGCTCGAAGCAGGACCAATTCCCAGTTAAATCATCCCAGCCAGGGCTTTGTCAAGCCTGACCTTAAAAACCTCTAAGGAAGGAGATTCTACCACCTCCCTAGGTAACGCATTCCAGTGTTTCACCACCCTCTTAGTGAAAAAGTTTTTCCTAATATCCAATCGAAACCTCCCCCACTGCAACTTGAGACCATTACTCCTCGTTCTGTCATCTGCTACCATTGAGAACAGTCTAGAGCCATCCTCTTTGGAACCCCCTTTCAGGTAGTTGAAAGCAGCTATCAAATCCCCCCTCATTCTTCTCTTCTGCAGGCTAAACAATCCCAGCTCCCTCAGCCTCTCCTCATAAGTCATGTGTTCCAGACCCCGAATCATTTTTGTTGCCCTTCGCTGGACTCTCTCCAATTTATCCACATCCTTCTTGAAGTGTGGGGCCCAAAACTGGACACAGTACTCCAGATGAGGCCTCACCAATGTCGAATAGAGGGGAACGATCACATCCCTCGATCTGCTCGCTATGCCCCTACTTATACATCCCAAAATGCCATTGGCCTTCTTGGCAACAAGGGCACACTGCTGACTCATATCCAGCTTCTCGTCCACTGTCACCCCTGGGTCCTTTTCCGCAGAACTGCTGCCTAGCCATTCGGTCCCTAGTCTGTAGCTGTGCATTGGGTTCTTCCGTCCTAAGTGCAGGACCCTGCACTTATCCTTATTGAACCTCATCAGATTTCTTTTGGCCCAATCCTCCAATTTGTCGAGGTCCCTCTGTATCCTATCCCTGCCCTCCAGCGTATCTACCACTCCTCCCAGTTTAGTATCATCCGCAAATTTGCTGAGAGTGCAATCCACACCATCCTCCAGATCATTTATGAAGATATTGAACAAAACCGGCCCCAGGACCGACCCTTGGGGCACTCCACTTGACACCGGCTGCCAACTAGACATGGAGCCATTGATAACTACCCGTTGAGCCCGACAATCTAGCCAGCTTTCTACCCACCTTATAGTGCATTCTTCCAGCCCATACTTCCTTAACTTGCTGACAAGAATACTGTGGGAGACTGTGTCAAAAGCTTTGCTAAAGTCAAGAAACAATACATCCACTGCTTTCCCTTCATCCACAGAACCAGTAATCTCATCATAAAAGGCGATTAGATTAGTCAGGTATGACCTTCCCTTGGTGAATCCATGCTGACTGTTCCTGATCACTTTCCTCTCATGCAAGTGCTTCAGGATTGATTCTTTGAGGACCTGCTCCATGATTTTTCCAGGGACTGAGGTGAGGCTGACTGGCCTGTCGTTCCCAGGATCCTCCTTCTTCCCTTTTTTAAAGATTGGCACTACATTAGCCTTTTTCCAGTCATCCGGGACTTCCCCGGTTCGCCACGAGTTTTCAAAGATAATGGCCAATGGCTCTGCAATTACAGCCGCCAATTCCTTCAGCACTCTCGGATGCAACTCGTCCGGCCCCAAGGACTTGTGCACGTCCAGCTTTTCTAAATAGTCCCTAACCACCTCTATCTCCACAGAGGGCTGGCCATCTCTTCCCCATTTTGCGATGCCCAGCGCAGCAGTCTGGGAGCTGACCTTGTTAGTGAAAACAGAGGCAAAAAAAGCATTGAGTACATTAGCTTTTTCCACATCCTCTGTCACTAGGTTGCCTCCCTCATTCAGTAAGGGGCCCACACTTTCTTTGGCTTTCTTCTTGTTGCCAACATACCTGAAGAAACCCTTCTTGTTACTCTTGACATCTCTGGCTAGCTGCAGCTCCAGGTGCGATTTGGCCCTCCTGATATCATTCCTACATGCCCGAGCAATATTTTTATACTCTTCCCTGGTCATATGTCCAACCTTCCACTTCTTGTAAGCCTCTTTTTTATGTTTAAGATCCGCTAGGATTTCACCATTAAGCCAAGCTGGTCGCCTGCCATATTTACTATTCTTTCGACTCATTGGGATGGTCGAACTGTACTCCGGGTGTTCCGGGGAACTGTACTCCGGGAAGCTGTGACTCTGTCAAGGATTTAGGTGTCATACCAGGCAAGCCGCTCAACATCCTCTCCTGGTGCGATGCTGTGGGGAACAGGGCCAAAGCCATCGGTGATGACGGGGGGATTTTCTTGGTTTTTCAATGGTTTGCATGCCTCAGTTTCCCTGGGTGCTGTTTGTTTAATGAGGTGGCACTGGTGGGAGAGGTACTTTGTTGTTACAGAGGACCAGCGGTGATCTCTCCTGTCAGTTCGGCCCTCAGGCAAAGGCCTGGAGAACGGATACCCCAGCGACTGGTGAGTGGGTGGCCCAGCTTGGAAGTCACAGCCAGGTCGGGCCAGTCGTAGGACAATGGGCTGAGGAGAGAAGACCCGGTGACTGCTTCCAGCCAGGGGGAAAGAAAAGAGGGAGGAGAGGAGAGGCTGAGATAGAGGAGACCCAGGCAGCCTGTTCACCTGGGACAGAAGACAAAGGACAAAGGCTTGTGGGAAGGTGATATCGGACGCTTAGCTGGAAGGACGGGGCTTCTGGACTGGGGAGAGAAAACAGCCAGAGACCACACGGGTGCAGGAGAGACCTAGATGGACTGTGCAGAGGGAGATTAGCCTTGAGGCCCTGAGAGTTTCCTGTGCTGTGTTCAGATGCTCAATAAACCCCTCTCTTTTACGCTGTCTGAGAGTCACGGCAGTCTCGAGATCGGGGTTGCTTTCTTCTCTCTGGAAGTAGAGGCCCCAGGGGTCCAGAGTGAGGGGACTCCTTGAGGGGGCCCACGGCAGACAGGCATTCTCAAGGCTCAGAGTAGAGGGGTTGCAGGAGGCGGAAGGGCCTACGGCTTAACCCTCGAGAGAGTGGATCTCCGAAAAGGGCTGTCACACTGAAGGGGGTTCCTCCCAAGGACTGTACGAGGCTGAGAGAGAGCACAAGTCCTGTGAGTCCGTGACGCCATCTATGGATAGATAAAGAGAGGATGGAAAGGGAGGTGATTCAGCAGTGGGGAGACTGACACTGGAATACTGCATCCCGTTCTGGTGTCCACATTTCAAAAATAACGTTAAAAAAAACTGGAGAGGGTGCAAAAAAGAGCCATATTTGAGGGATGGAGAAGACTTATAAGGAGGAATTGAAAAACTCAGTCTGTTTAGTTTTTAAAAAGATGGAGAGGTGAGCTGATGGCAGCCTGCAGTGCCTTCGCTGAGAGAAAACACCAAGTATTTAAAGGGCTTGCAAAGAAAGGCAGAACAAGAACCAATGGCTGGAAGCAGAAATCAGAAAAATTCTCCTTAGAACAAGGCAGAGATCTGTAAGAGGGAGGGCGACTCATCACTGGAACAAACTGGCAAGAGAAGTGATGGATTCTCCATCTCTTGATGTCTTCCAGTGAAGACTAGATGCCTTTCGGGAAGGTGCTTTAGTGCAAAAGCAGCTCTTGTGATACACGGGAGGGCTGGGAGATGCAGGGCATCATATTAGATGCTCCAATGGTCCCTTCTGGCCTTAAGTCGACTAATTTATGAAAAACTGGTGGTTTATTGTATAGCCGGCTCCATCCCCCGACTCACCAGTCATTGAGTGCGGAGATCCGGGGGCAACAACTCCAAGCTCCAAGAGGCTGGGCAGGGGCAGGACATCAGCTGGGAGGGGAGAGGTGGGGAGGCAGTAACATCACAAAGGCCTTTTGCAGGACCTCAGCCCATTGGGCAAAGGTGGTGGGGAGGGGGTGACCTCACAGAGAGACCCCGACATCAGCGGGGCAGGGCCGAGGTGCAGGGCCAGGGCAGTCGCTGAGACCCCCCGGCTTTGCTGCCGCACGTCTCCTTCTCCCGGTCTCCCCTCGAGGACGGGGAGAGAATTAGGATTCACGTCGTAGCATGAGGAGGAGCCTCTGTGGAGCTTTCTCCTTTCCTACCCCTGGTTGTGCCAGAAAACGAATGTCCCTTGGAGAAGGTCGGAGGCTGCGAGAGGTTTGGAACCTGTTGGGTCTGATGCACCTGCTGCAGGCAGAATTCTCGGCACAGAAAACACTGGCTTAAGGGGGCAGAATGTGATTTCCTACCGAGCGCTTTGACGCTTGGAATCACTGGGGACCTTGGGGTTTATCCTTTTGGGTTTCCCTTTTCCTCTTTCCTCCCTCCTTTCTCCTCTTCTCTTGCTTCTTTTTTCCCTCTTTCCCTCTCTCTCCCAAGGAGGAGGGTGGGCAAGGGGGAGTTGCTCTCATCGCGGGAGGTGCTCACAAAGAGGTGGGTCTGGATCTGAGAGCGATCCGCTCTGATGGTGACCTGGCCGTCCTGTGGGACCTCTGGTGAGACCTCTCAGCCGCCCGCCCCTCAGAGTCTCAGGGCTGGTTGGCCGAGCGGGGGCTATCGACAGCGAGGAGACTCAGGTCCTTTTGGTCTCGTTTCAAATCAGGCAAATAAGTCACAATCAATGCAACGTATGGGATTAATCTTGCTGCTTCAGGGGCGGAAGGAGGCAGAGTCTTGGGGGAAGGGGTGGAGCGGGGCGGGGTCTGGGGAGGACGGGGGGTTCCCCCGGGCCCGCACCCCCCTCGGGGCGGCCTTGGCAGCAGTATTGGTCCCACCCCGCGGCAGGGCCGGGCTGGAACCAGGTACGGCCGGGGCAGGGCAGGGCAGGGCAGGGGGTGGGGGAAAGCTGGGCGGGCGGGAGCCAGGGGAGGTACCTCTCTCCAAGCCAGACCTCGTAACCTGAGATCCAGAGAGGCAGGGGGGGCTCAGGACACACCCCTCCCATTGGCCTTTCCCGTTGGTTAGCGTCGGTGTGGAGATGCCTCGCACGCTGGGTTTTGTGGGTCCTACTTTCAGGCACCTCCTTCTTCCTGTAAGCGGGGGAATAGTCCCGCTCTTGTGGGGAACTGTCCTGGCTTCTGCACGACCCCGGTGAAGTGGGCTAGCGAAAGGATCTGAGTCCTCGCTCCCACTCCCTTTACCCAGTGACCTCCCTGCCCTGGAGGACTCCCCTTCCACTCTCCTGTCTGGCAGAGTCCTCGTAACCCCGACAAGGCTGGGACGAGGAATCCTGGGGGGCTCGACCCCCAACCCTATTGCGGTCACCTAGGACAGGGGCTCGGGTGTCCCCACTCCGGGGTACTCTCTCTGAACTGGGCGCTTCCCTGGCCCACTGACCATTACATACAATTTAAAGCAAATGCAAGTTATTTAATCAACAATTAATTTAAAAAAGAATAAGGGAAAATGGGAAAGGTGAAAGGAAACACATCACCCCGCTCTGTGGCAGGGAACATCACAAACAGCGTCTCTGGAACGTCAGGGCAGTTCACAGTCTGCTCCTTGTGAGTCCCAGGCCCCTTCTCCGGCCCTGGCCGTGCTGCGGGGATGCTGCGGGTCGGACACTCGCTCTGGTGGTGGCCACACGCTCTCAGGCGCGAAGTGGCAGGACCCTTCTTCCCAGTGTGGCCCCTGCCCTGTCGGGGTTACGATCCAAGCCTGGCCTGCAGAGCCCCTTGGCTGAGGCGTCTCCCTGTGCGGGGCCCGCTGCCCAGGGTCCCCCTCGCTCTCCCCAGCTGCTCACCGCACCCAGCTCCGGACTGCTCCAGCCCCAGCCCCACCACTCGGTCTCTCCACGGCTGCTGCTCTGCCCCCAGCTCCCTGGACTGCTTCTCTGGCCCCTCTGGCTCTGGTTGCTCCCACGACAGGTCTGCTCTCTCTGGGCTGCTTTACTGGTCCCTCTGGATCGGCACAGCTCCGCTCCCCAGCTCAGCTCGGGACCCTGCTTTCTCCTTAGCTCAGCCCCACTCTGTCTGTCTGATCCAGGCAAATCCAGCTCACACGGAGGACGGGACCCCCCTGGCCTCCTGACTCCCTCATTAGCCTTCTCGCCCTGTCATTCAGGCTGACCTGGAGCGTTGGCCTCTCCCCATTGTTCCTGGGGACTATCAGTCTCAGGGTCCTGGTTTCCCATCGACCCTTCCCCTTTTAGTACTGGGAGCGAGCCAACCAAAACACCCCCACTGACTGTTAGTAAGGGGGCAACAGTCCCCTTACATTTAGGCTGTAGCTGGGGGGGTTGAGGATCGGCGGCATCTCAGTGTCAGATTTAGGGAGCTAAAGTGAAAGTAGAAGCCAAGCCCAGCTCAGTATTTTTGTGGAGCTAGCCCCTGGTGCCTAACCTGTTTGGAACAGCCCACTAGGCCCCCATCTGTGTTGTCAGGTGCCCGATCCCAGACCTACATTATTTTAAACAGATGCTTTTGAAAAACATACCAAAAGTCTAACGGGCTCTAAAAATCAGCTGAATACATTCCGGGCCTTCAAGCACTAAAATACTTTCATCAAAACAGTGTCTTGTGCTTTGAACGGTATCACGACATGGCAGGGGCTGACAGTCAGTGCTAAATGTGTGAAGACCCATTTTTAATGATTCTTGATAAAGCCAGTCAGCAAATGTCGTCTAGGAGTAAGTGCTGTAATTATGGGGAAGAAAAATCTGCATTTTTCACACGTAACAGAAGTGGAATAACTGCATTCAAAAATAAAACAATGAAAAACTTGAAAGGCCACAAGCCCACTCAGTCCTACTACTTGTTCAGCCAATCGCTCAGACAAACAGGGGTTTGTTGACATTTGCAGGAGCTAATGTTGCCCACCTCTCGTTGACAGTGTCACCTAAAAGGGAGACCAGGCATTCACAGGGCACTGTTGTAGCTGGCATCGCAGGATATTGACAGGCCAGATGTGCTGAAGAATCATACGTCCCTTCGCGTTTCAACCACCGTTCCAGAGCTCATGCGTCCATGCTGATGACAGATTGAGATGTCACCAGCGGAAGGTTCATTTTCTTGTTCGATGGTTTGGATCTTGTCGTTTCCACATTGGCGTGTTGCTCTTTTCAGACTTCAGAAAGCATGCGCCACACCTCATCCCGCTCAAATTTTGGAGTCCAATTTCAGACTCTTAACTCTTGGGTCAAGTCCTGTGGCTATCTTTAGAAATCTCACATTGGTCCTTCTTTGCCTTTTGTCAGATCTGCAGTGAAAGTGTTCTTAAAACGAACACCACGTGTTGGGTCATCATCCGAGATGGCTAGGAGATGAAATCTGTGGCAGAGTGCAGGTAAAACAGAGCAGGAGACAGACAATTCTCCCCCAAGGAGCTGAGTCACCGATTTAATTCACACATTACTTTTTTTTAACGAGTATCATCAGCATGGAAGCATGTCCTCTGGACTGGTGGCAAAAGCATGCAGGGGCATACGAATGTTTAGCATGCCTGGCACATAACTACCATGCAATGCTGGCTACAAAAGTGCCGTGCGAACGCCTCTTCTCAACGTCCGGTGGCCTTGTAGGCGCGAAACGTTTACACTGTTTTCCTTTTGGGTGCAGTTCTGGAACAAAACAAAAAATCTACATTTGTAAGTTGCATTTCACGGCCAAGAGCTTGCACTGCTGCACTTTTATGAGGGGAACTGAAAAATGCTCTTTCTTTTATTACTTTGACAGTGTAAATATTTGTAAACCATCATCCTAGAACGTGAGCCCTGTATTCTGTGTTGTCATGGACATCAGTATATTTGAAAAAAGGAGAAAAACACCCCAAAATCTTTACTAAATTTCAGTTGGTATTCAATGTTTAACAGTGTGATCAATCATAACTAAAAAAACCACAATTAAAAAATTAATCATGATTAATTGCAGTTTTAATTTTTTTAATTGCGATTAATTTTTTTGAGTTAATTGCGTGAGCTAATTGCGGTTCATCGAAAGCCCTAATTAAAATAAAATCAAAAAGGACTCTTCTGGCAAATGATCGTTTGTCTCATAAAATCCTCAGTAAAGTTGTGCTCCATCCTGTCAAACTACAGTGATATCCAAATATGTGACCAAAGGGCCCTGAGGAAGAGAGAAAAACGAACACGAGAAGATGGGCTGGCTGGCTAACTAACACTTCATCCGTGAGCTACAAAACACTTCCAGGTTCATACAGTCAAAGCCCGCAGAAACTTAACTTCAGAAAGAAGGAAACCAAATGTCTCCGTTTGCTTCTGAACAGCACTTCTTTGTTATGCGGTTGGTCACACCCAACCATTGTAACCCGTTTCAGGGGGGAGCCCTGTTAGTCTCTTTCAGCAAAAACAGTGAGGAGTCTTGTGGCACCTTGAAGACGAACGCATGGATTTGGGCTTCAGCCCACTTCTTCGGCTGCAGGAGCACAAGCTGCAGTTTGCAGGTGAAGAAACCTGCCGAGACGGGGATGAAGCATCACTGTGTGGAGGACCAGGGCTAACAAGGCCATAGAATCACAGAATATCAGGGCTGGAAGGGACCTCAGGGGGTCATCTTGTCCAACCCCCTGCTCAAAGCAGGACCAATCCCCAACTAAACTCAATCCGGGGGGGATGTGGCCCATTCGGAACAGTGGAGGAGAAGCTGTGAAGACCAAACGAGAGAGAATACATTTGCAAACTTGATCCCATCAGACTCGGCCTGAATGGGGACTGGGCGTGGCTAGCTCACTGCGAAAGGTTTTCTCTCTCTTTTGGAATTCACAGCTCCTCATCAACTGTTCGGAATCGGATGTGAATGATGGGCACACGGTCACCCAGCCGCCCCCGCCCCCAGGGGAGAGGCCGATGTCTGGGGGAGGGGGAGCTGTCACAGCCTCACTAGCCGTTTTCAGGATCTGTGGGCTCTGGGGGGCTTGCTGAGGCACCAGAGAGCTCTGGGGTTAAACACCTGCCTTTGTCTGAACCTGGAGAGCCCAGAGCCCTCCCCACACATGGAGCCAGTCCCAGGAAGGGAGCTCCCCAGAGATCCTGGATGTGAGTGAGAGTGATGCAGATAGGACAGGACACTGCTCCTGCTCCCATGAAAGCTGGAGGGATGGAGATGAATGAGCATGTCCATTTTTTCCTGACTCCTCTGTCCTGCTGGAGGAGGCATGAAGGGGAACACTGGGGCTGTGGACTGTGCGACCCACTCCCTTGTCATCTAACTGACCAGGGAAGAACCTGACCAGAGGCAGAAATGCAGGCCCCACGGCTTCACATAGCTGAGGGGACAGGATCCCTTACCCAGCGGGGTCACAGTCTGCTAATTCTCTCGCATGACGTCCCTGTAAAGCAGGGACCTCAAACTCAATTTACCTTAGGGCCAGTGTCAGTCTTCAAATCCTCCCAGGGGGCCAATAATGTCACTCATGCCGCCCAGAACCCGCCCCCCCGAAATCCGCCCCCCACCTGCCTAAGGCTCTGGGAGGGAGTTTGGGTGGGGGAGGAGGTCTGGGGTAGGGGATTGGGGTGCAGGTTCTGGGAGGGAGTTTGGGGGCAGGAGGGGTGAGAGGTTGGGCTCTGGGATGGAGTTTGGGTGCTGGGTCCAGGCTCTGGGCTGGGGCAGCGGGTGGGGGTGCAGGAGGAGGGGGAGGGGTGGCAGGCTCTGGGAGGGAGTTTGGGGGCGGGAGGGGATACATGGGGAGGGGGTGGGGTTGCAGGCTCTGGGAGGGAGTTTGGGGGCAGCAGGGGGTAAGTGGGGAGGGGATGGGGGTGCAGGCTCTGGGAGGGGGTGGGGGGTACGGGGCTTACCAGGGGCTCCAAGGTGGGGTGGTCCTGGGGGCCTCTGTGCGCTGCTGCCCCCAGACACTGCCCCCACAGCTTCCCATTGGCCGCAGGGGCGTTCGGGGCAGGGGCAGCAGGGGGAGTCACAGCCCCACCCTGGGGCGCAGGGAGGGGCCGGCAGCCACGTGGGGCGAGCACGCAGGAAGCTGCTCAGCTCCGCATTGCTGCCGGTGGGGGGCAGGGCCCCAGGCCACTTTAAATCGCCCGGGGGACGCACGGGAGGGGAGCACATGGGGGTGGCAGGCGGGGCCAAGGGAGAGACCTGGCCCCAAAATTGCTGGAGCCCCACGGCCCACATTGGGGAGGTCCTTAGGCCGCAGATGGCCCGTGGGCCAGGACGTTGAGACCCCTGCCGTAGAGGGTCCTTTGAGCGGGGTCCAGCAGAGCCCCCGGCCCCGCGGGGAAATACACAGCCGCCCCCTCGAGGGTCACCTGCATCTGCAACAACAGGTGCCCACCCCACAGTGCCTGCTGCCCCAGTCACCATCCCACGGGTCCTGGGGGAAGAATCACAACACTAGACAACTGTGGGAGGCCAGAGGAGCAGAATCCCGCCCCACCCTGCTCAGAGTGTTTGCACTGGGCCCGAAAAGATTGTGCTTTGGCCCTGCTTGCCTCTCGATCTCCCCAGCCGGGAAGGAGAGAGGCTGAAGGAGGACAAGAGACAGGTGGGGCTCGACAGGACTGGAACAGACACTTCCTCCTCCTCTTAAAAGACACCTTAAGCTCCCCCTTGAGAAGTTCCAGCCCTGGTGGGCTTAAACCACCCACCTTCCCGTAAACAGGCGGTGGCCGGAACCAGCTTTATCGCTGAAGGAAGGCCACCCACTCCTGCCTTCCTGGGGACTGCGACATGGATTTTATGTGGTTCACTCAAACCTCCCTCCCCACAAATCCATCCTTGAGACAAGGAGGCAGCTCTCCCAGGCGTGCTCCAGGGGGGCAAGGCGTTAGCGCATGGCACTGATGGGCAGGGCTGAGGGGAGGGAGGCTGAGGCTGTGAGTTGAAGCGTTACCTGGAGCACTGTCTGTTTTCTTTAAGCAAATGGCTTCAGCCGTTCATCTTGCCCCGTGGAAAATCCAATTCCCGCTCAGAAGACACTGAGAAAGGGAGCCATCAAGATCAGGCCCCTTCACGTGTTACCTTGTCTACAGCAGTGGTCCTCAACTATTTGCCAGGGTGGCTGCCTATGCAGCTCTCTGTGTGCTCCGCGGGCCGCAGCCACACAATGTATATACTATTTGTGTGTCTCTGAGGAAGTCACGTGGGCCGCACCGGTGCTGATCGGGCCGCAAGGGGCCCGTGGGCCCCAGGTTGAGAACCACAGAGTGCCGGGCAGAATCTACAGCTCTGTGATACTCTGCTGTCCACCAACCCTCTGTGTCACCGTGGCTCACGCAGAGCCTCGAGCACGGCCCATCCTGTGAGTCGTGACCCCCGGACCCCCCCATCTGCTCCTGGGGGATTCTGCCCCACTGCGCACAAGCAGAGTTCATGTCTGGCACCCAATTATTTCCCCACAGAAAATACATTCTGGCCAAGAACTGCTGCAGCTCCAGCATGCCCCAGGTCCCCGTAAACAGCGCGGCCACCTCCTGTTAGCGCCTCGCAGCCGCTCACATTGAAATCAGGAGATATTGGGCTGCTGGAAAGACGATTCTCTCCTGATAGTGCCCGTCACCCCCAGATAAAGAAACAAATCTTACGACGGTTAAAGAAAACTTAGTTTGATAGCATCGTGTCTGGCAGGAACTCCCCTATCAATAGTTGTGATTGTGAAACCCTCACTTCTTGTTCTTTTGTCTTTATGGTCTCCACTTCTCTATTGTTAATCTGTATGGTCTCTGTCTGGTTCTTGGATTGTTTCTGTCTGCTGTATCATTGATTTTGCTGGGTATAAACCACTTAAGGTGGTGGGATATAATTGGTTTGATAATCATCTTACAGTATGTTAGGATTAGTTAGTTAAATTTCAGTCAAATGATAGGTTAAGGTATAGCTGAGAATATTACTGTATAAATTGGGGGCAAACAGGAAGTAGGTTGAGGGGAAAAGGCAAAAGGAAACTGGAGTCATTGCTTGCTGGAATCTAACCCCCACAAACATCTAATTGTCTGCACCTTCGCTAGTTTTGCAGCTCTCTGTTTAAGCGAGAAGATCCAGGGCGTGAGAGGCTGAAGGGAGAAGCTCTCTAACATCTTGGTGCCATGACTCGCATACATTGAGTGGCAGCCTGTAAGTCCCCCTCCGCAACAGCCCAGGCAGCTGCTTGGAGGGGGTTATTATGGCGGACTGTGGTGATGGTAGTTGTGGGTTCTGGGAAGCCGGGGTAGTGAATTGTTTGGATAAAGGGTTACGGAAGAATCAGGGCCCATTCCAGTTACGGGGGTCAACCTGAGATGAGATTAAGAAGGAAATGGGGGCAGCGGTAGGGGACCCGGAGGGATGGAGGTGGCTGAGGAGCCCACCCTCCTTGGTACATGGGGAGCGGAAGAAGATGCCTAAGGGGGCAGGATGGCTTCCAGGGAAAGGAGGCATTTCAGTCCACTAGTAAGGAGTTTAACGTAAACTGAGCATTGTGGGAGAGTGTCAGTGGTCTTTTGGGTTTGGTGCTGCTTCAGCAGCTTGAGGGCTGGTGAAGGATTGTGGATTGGATTTGGGGGCAGTTAAAGAGAATTGGGTACAACAGGGTTTGGAGTCAGAAGCAGAGTTAACAGACCACCTTAAGAGACAGGTGCTGGCACTTGGTCCTAGGGGAGTGGAGAAACAAAAGTTTCAAAGTGAAAAACTGCCGGGTTTGCAGGAGCAGGTAACAACCCCCACTCTTCTCCCAGAGCCAGGATAAATAACCTGGGGGTAAGGACTCCAAACCCTCATGCTTCAGGGCAGAAGCTAAGCACTAACCGTCAGGTGCAGGAAGAGATATAGGAAGAGAGCCCACTTAGATGTTCATCTTGAGGCTTCTCTGAGTAGTTACTGCAACAGCTGGGGAAGCTCTTAGAAGGAAGCTAATATGGGTGGTGAGCAATCAGCTGTTGTGACCTGCACAGGTTGTGCCATGTTTGTCTTTCTTCCACAGGACAGAAGCGACTTTGTCTGTACAAAGTGCAAGTTGGTCTCCATATTGGAAGAGAAAGTTCAAGGTTTGGAGCAACAAGTATCGACCCCACGTTGCATAAGATTGGAATAAGAGAGACTTGGTGGGATAACTCACATGACTGGAGCACTGTCATGGATGGATGTAAACTGTTCAGGAAGGACAGGCAGGGCAGAAGAGGTGGGGGACTTGCACTGTATGTAAGGGAGCAGTATGACTGCTCAGAGCTCCGATATGAAAGTTCAGAAAAATCTGACAATCTCTGGATTAAGTTGAGAAGTGTGAGCAACAAGGGTGATCACCCCAGTATCTGCTGGGAGAGCAATACAGCGGTGCACAGAGAATCCAGGAAGTTTTTGTAAAATGTAGGGGACAATTTCCTGGTGGGAAATCCCCACACTACAAGAAGGATGTAGAAAAATTGGAGAGAGTCCAGTGGAGGGCAACAAACATAGAATCATAGAATCATAGAATATCAGGGTTGGAAGGGACCCCTGAAGGTCATCTAGTCCAACCCCCTGCTCGAAGCAGGACCAATTCCCAGTTAAATCATCCCAGCCAGGGCTTTGTCAAGCCTGACCTTAAAAACCTCTAAGGAAGGCGATTCTACCACCTTCCTAGGTAACGCATTCCAGTGTTTCACCACCCTCTTAGTGAAAAAGTTTTTCCTAATATCCAATCTAAACCTCCCCCACTGCAACTTGAGACCATTACTCCTCGTTCTGTCATCTGCTACCATTGAGAACAGTCTAGAGCCATCCTCTTTGGAACCCCCTTTCAGGTAGTTGAAAGCAGCTATCAAATCCCCCCTCATTCTTCTCTTCTGCAGGCTAAACAATCCCAGCTCCCTCAGCCTCTCCTCATAACTCATGTGTTCCAGACCCCGAATCATTTTTGTTGCCCTTCGCTGGACTCTCTCCAATTTATCCACATCCTTCTTGAAGTGTGGGGCCCAAAACTGGACACAGTACTCCAGATGAGGCCTCACCAATGTCGAATAGAGGGGAACGATCACGTCCCTCGATCTGCTCGCTATGCCCCTACTTATACATCCCAAAATGCCATTGGCCTTCTTGGCAACAAGGGCACACTGCTGACTCATATCCAGCTTCTCGTCCACTGTCACCCCTGGGTCCTTTTCCGCAGAACTGCTGCCTAGCCATTCGGTCCCTAGTCTGTAGCTGTGCATTGGGTTCTTCCGTCCTAAGTGCAGGACCCTGCACTTATCCTTATTGAACCTCATCAGATTTCTTTTGGCCCAATCCTCCAATTTGTCTAGGTCCTTCTGTATCCTATCCCTCCCCTCCAGCGTATCTACCACTCCTCCCAGTTTAGTATCATCCGCAAATTTGCTGAGAGTGCAATCCACACCATCCTCCAGATCATTTATGAAGATATTGAACAAAACCGGCCCCAGGACCGACCCTTGGGGCACTCCACTTGACACCGGCTGCCAACTAGACATGGAGCCATTGATAACTACCCGTTGAGCCCGACAATCTAGCCAGCTTTCTACCCACCTTATAGTGCATTCTTCCAGCCCATACTTCCTTAACTTGCTGACAAGAATACTGTGGGAGACCGTGTCAAAAGCTTTGCTAAAGTCAAGAAACAATACATCCACTGCTTTCCCTTCATCCACAGAACCAGTAATCTCATCATAAAAGGCGATTAGATTAGTCAGGCATGACCTTCCCTTGGTGAATCCATGCTGACTGTTCCTGATCACTTTCCTCTCATGCAAGTGCTTCAGGATTGATTCTTTGAGGACCTGCTCCATGATTTTTCCAGGGACTGAGGTAAGGCTGACTGGCCTGTCGTTCCCAGGATCCTCCTTCTTCCCTTTTTTAAAGATTGGCACGACATTAGCCTTTTTCCAGTCATCCGGGACTTTCCCGGTTCGCCACGAGTTTTCAAAGATAATGGCCAATGGCTCTGCAATTACAGCCGCCAATTCCTTCAGCACTCTCGGATGCAACTCGTCCGGCCCCATGGACTTGTGCACGTCCAGCTTTTCTAAATAGTCCCTAACCACCTCTATCTCCACAGAGGGCTGGCCATCTCTTCCCCATTTTGCGATGCCCAGCGCAGCAGTCTGGGAGCTGACCTTGTTAGTGAAAACAGAGGCAAAAAAAGCATTGAGTACATTAGCTTTTTCCACATCCTCTGTCACTAGGTTGCCTCCCTCATTCAGTAAGGGGCCCACACTTTCTTTGGCTTTCTTCTTGTTGCCAACATACCAGAAGAAACCCTTCTTGTTACTCTTGACATCTCTGGCTAGCTGCAGCTCCAGGTGCGATTTGGCCCTCCTGATATCATTCCTACATGCCCGAGCAATATTTTTATACTCTTCCCTGGTCATATGTCCAACCTTCCACTTCTTGTAAGCCTCTTTTTTATGTTTAAGATCCGCTAGGATTTCACCATTAAGCCAAGCTGGTCGCCTGCCATATTTACTATTCTTTCGACTCATTGGGATGGTCGAACTGTACTCCGGGTGTTCCGGGGAACTGTACTCCGGGAAGCTGTGACTCTGTCAAGGATTTAGGTGTCATACCAGGCAAGCCGCTCAACATCCGCTCCTGGTGCGATGCTGTGGGGAACAGGGCCAAAGCCATCGGTGATGACGGGGGGATTTTCTTGGTTTTTCAATGGTTTGCATGCCTCAGTTTCCCTGGGTGCTGTTTGTTTAACGAGGTGGCACTGGTGGGAGAGGTAGTTTGTTGTTACAGAGGACCAGCGGTGATCTCTCCTGTCAGTTCGGCCCTCAGGCAAAGGCCTGGAGAACGGATACCCCAGCGACTGGTGAGTGGGTGGCCCAGCTTGGAAGTCACAGCCAGGTCGGGCCAGTCGTAGGACAATGGGCTGAGGAGAGAAGACCCGGTGACTGCTTCCAGCCAGGGGGAAAGAAAAGAGGGAGGAGAGGAGAGGCTGAGATAGAGGAGACCCAGGCAGCCTGTTCACCTGGGACAGAAGACAAAAGACACAGGCTTGTGGGAAGGTGATATCGGACGCTTAGCTGGAAGGAGAGGGCTTCTGGACTGGGGAGAGAAAACAGCCAGAGCCCACACGGGTGCAGGAGAGACCTAGATGGACTGTGCAGAGGGAGATTAGCCTTGAGGCCCTGAGAGTTTCCTGTGCTGTGTTCAGATGCTCAATAAACCCCTCTCTTTTACGCTGTCTGAGAGTCACGACAGTCTCGACATCGGGGTTGCTTTCTTCTCTCTGGAAGTAGAGGCCCCAGGGGTTCAGAGTGAGGGGACTACTTGAGGGGGCCCACGGCAGACAGGCATGCTCAAGGCTCAGAGAAGAGGGGTTGCAGGAGGCGGAAGGGCCTACGGCTTAACCCTCGAGAGAGTGGATCTCCGAAAAGGGCTGTCACACTGAAGGGGGTTCCTCCCAAGGACTGTACGAGGCTGAGAGAGAGCACAAGTCCTGTGAGTCCGTGAAGCCATCTATGGATAGATAAAGAGAGGATGGAAAGGGAGGTGACTCAGCAGTGGGGAGACTGACACTGGAAGACTGCATCCCATTCTGGTGTCCACATTTCAAAAATAACGTTAAAAAAAACTGGAGAGGGTGCAGAAAAGAGCCACATTTGAGGGATGGAGAAGACTTATAAGGAGGAATTGAAAAACTCAGTCTGTTTAGTTTTTAAAAAGATGGAGAGGTGAGCTGATGGCAGCCTGCAGTGCCTTCGCTGAGAGAAAACACCAAGTATTTAAAGGGCTTCCAAAGAAAGGCAGAACAAGAACCAATGGCTGGAAGCAGAAATCAGAAAAATTCTCCTTAGAACAAGGCAGAGATTTGTAAGAGGGAGGGTGACTCATCACTGGAACAAACTGGCAAGAGAAGTGATGGATTCTCCATCTCTTGATGTCTTCCAGTGAAGACTAGATGCCTTTCGGGAAGGTGCTTTAGTGCAAAAGCAGCTCTTGTGACACACGGGAGGGCTGGGAGATGCAGGGCATCATATTAGATGCTCCAATGGTCCCTTCTGGCCTTAAGTCGACTAATTTATGAAAAGCTGGTGCTTTAGTGTATAGCCGGCTCCATCCCCCGACTCACCAGTCATTGAGTGCGGAGATCCGGGGGCAACAACTCCAAGCTCCAAGAGGCTGGGCAGGGGCAGGACATCAGCTGGGAGGGGAGGGGTGGGGGGGCAGTGAGATCACAAAGGCCTTTTGCAGGACCTCAGCCCATTGGGCAAAGGTGGTGGGGAGGGGGTGACCTCACAGAGAGACCCCGACATCAGCGGGGCAGGGCCGAGGTGCAGGGCCAGGGCAGTCGCTGAGACCCCCCCCCGGCTTTGCTGCCGCACGTCTCCTTCTCCCGGTCTCCCCTCGAGGACGGGGAGAGAATTAGGATTCACGTCGTAGCATGAGGAGGAGCCTCTGTGGAGCTTTCTCCTTTCCTACCCCTGGTTGTGCCAGAAAACGAACGTCCCTTGGACAAGGTCGGAGGCTGCGAGAGGTTTGGAACCTGTTGGGTCTGATGCACCTGCTGCAGGCAGAATTCTCGGCACAGAAAACACTGGCTTAAGGGGGCAGAATGTGATTTCCTACCGAGCGCTTTGACGCTTGGAATCACTGGGGACCTTGGGGTTTATCCTTTTTGGTTTCCCTTTTCCTCTTTCCTCCCTCCTTTCTCCTCTTCTCTTGCTTCTTTTTTCCCTCTTTCCCTCTCTCTCCCAAGGAGGAGGGTGGGCAAGGGGGGATTGCTCTCATCGCGGGAGGTCCTCACAAAGAGGTGGGTCTGGATCTGAGAGCGATCCGCTCTGATGGTGACCTGGCCGTCCTGTGGGACCTCTGGTGAGACCTCTCAGCCGCCCGCCCCTCAGAGCCTCAGGGCTGCATCCCGTTCTGGTGTCCACATTTCAAAAATAAAGTTAAAAAAACTGGAGAGGGTGCAGAAAAGAGCCATATTTGAGGGATGGAGAAGACTTACAAGGAGGAATTGAAAAACTCAGTCTGTTTAGTTTTTAAAAAGATGGAGAGGTGAGCTGATGGCAGCCTGCAGTGCCTTCGCTGAGAGAAAACACCAAGTATTTAAAGGGCTCTTTAGTCTTGCAAAGAAAGGCAGAACAAGAACCAATGGCTGGAAGCAGAAATCAGAAAAATTCTCCTTAGAACAAGGCAGAGATTTGTAAGAGGGAGGGTGACTCATCACTGGAACAAAGTGGCAAGAGAAGTGATGGATTCTCCATCTCTTGATGTCTTCCAGTGAAGACTAGATGCCTTTCGGGAAGGTGCTTTAGTGCAAAAGCAGCTCTTGTGACACACGGGAGGGCTGGGAGATGCAGGGCATCATATTAGATGCTCCAATGGTCCCTTCTGGCCTTAAGTCGACTAATTTATGAAAAACTGGTGCTTTAGTGTATAGCCGGCTCCATCCCCCGACTCACCAGTCATTGAGTGCGGAGATCCGGGGGCAACAACTCCAAGCTCCAAGAGGCTGGGCAGGGGCAGGACATCAGCTGGGAGGGGTGGGGTGGGGAGGCAGTAACATGACAAAGGCCTTTTGCAGGACCTCAGCCCATTGGGCAAAGGTGGTGGGGAGGGGGTGACCTCACAGAGAGACCCCGACATCAGCGGGGCAGGGCCGAGGTGCAGGGCCAGGGCAGTCGCTGAGACCCCCCCGGCTTTGCTGCCGCACGTCTCCTTCTCCCGGTCTCCCCTCGAGGACGAGGAGAGGATTAGGATTCACGTCGTAGCATGAGGAGGAGCCTCTGTGGAGCTTTCTCCTTTCCTACCCCTGGTTGTGCCAGTAAACGAACGTCCCTTGGACAAGGTCGGAGGCTGCGAGAGGTTTGGAACCTGTTGGGTCTGATGCACCTGCTGCAGGCAGAATTCTCGGCACAGAAAACACTGGCTTAAGGGGGCAGAATGTGATTTCCTACCGAGCGCTTTGATGCTTGGAATCACTGGGGACCTTGGGGTTTATCCTTTTTGGTTTCCCTTTTCCTCTTTCCTCCCTCCTTTCTCCTCTTCTCTTGCTTCTTTTTTCCCTCTTTCCCTCTCTCTCCCAAGGAGGGGTGTGTGTGGAGGGTGGGCAAGGGGGGGTTGCTCTCATCGCAGGAGGTCCTCACAAAGAGGTGGGTCTGGATCTGAGAGCGATCCACTCTGATGGTGACCTGGCCTTCCTGTGGGACCTCTGGTGAGACCTCTCAGCCGCCCGCCCCTCAGAGTCTCAGGGCTGCATCCCGTTCTGGTGTCCACATTTCAAAAATAAAGTTAAAAAAACTGGAGAGGGTGCAGAAAAGAGCCATATTTGAGGGATGGAGAAGACTTACAAGGAGGAATTGAAAAACTCAGTCTGTTTAGTTTTTAAAAAGATGGAGAGGTGAGCTGATGGCAGCCTGCAGTGCCTTCGCTGAGAGAAAACACCAAGTATTTAAAGGGCTCTTTAGTCTTGCAAAGAAAGGCAGAACAAGAACCAATGGCTGGAAGCAGAAATCAGAAAAATTCTCCTTAGAACAAGGCAGAGATTTGTAAGAGGGAGGGCGACTCATCACTGGAACAAACTGGCAAGAGAAGTGATGGATTCTCCATCTCTTGATGTCTTCCAGTGAAGACTAGATGCCTTTCGGGAAGGTGCTTTAGTGCAAAAGCAGCTCTTGTGACACACGGGAGGGCTGGGAGATGCAGGGCATCATATTAGATGCTCCAATGGTCCCTTCTGGCCTTAAGTCGACTAATTTATGAAAAACTGGTGCTTTAGTGTATAGCCGGCTCCATCCCCCGACTCACCAGTCATTGAGTGCGGAGATCCGGGGGCAACAACTCCAAGCTCCAAGAGGCTGGGCAGGGGCAGGACATCAGCTGGGAGGGGAGGGGTGGGGGGGCAGTGACATCACAAAGGCCTTTTGCAGGACCTCAGCCCATTGGGCAAAGGTGGTGGGGAGGGGGTGACCTCACAGAGAGACCCCGACATCAGCGGGGCAGGGCCGAGGTGCAGGGCCAGGGCAGTCGCTGAGACCCCCCCGGCTTTGCTGCCGCACGTCTCCTTCTCCCGGTCTCCCCTCGAGGACGGGGAGAGAATTAGGATTTACGTCGTAGCATGAGGAGGAGCCTCTGTGGAGCTTTCTCCTTTCCTACCCCTGGTTGTGCCAGAAAACGAACGTCCCTTGGACAAGGTCGGAGGCTGCGAGAGGTTTGGAACCTGTTGGGTCTGATGCACCTGCTGCAGGCAGAATTCTCGGCACAGAAAACACTGGCTTAAGGGGGCAGAATGTGATTTCCTACCGAGCGCTTTGATGCTTGGAATCACTGGGGACCTTGGGGTTTATCCTTTTTGGTTTCCCTTTTCCTCTTTCCTCCCTCCTTTCTCCTCTTCTCTTGCTTCTTTTTTCCCTCTTTCCCTCTCTCTCCCAAGGAGGAGGGTGGGCAAGGGGGGGTTGCTCTCATCGCGGGAGGTCCTCACAAAGAGGTGGGTCTGGATCTGAGAGCGATCCGCTCTGATGGTGACCTGGCCGTCCTGTGGGACCTCTGGTGAGACCTCTCAGCCGCCCGCCCCTCAGAGCCTCAGGGCTGCATCCCGTTCTGGTGTCCACATTTCAAAAATAAAGTTAAAAAAACTGGAGAGGGTGCAGAAAAGAGCCATATTTGAGGGATGGAGAAGACTTACAAGGAGGAATTGAAAAACTCAGTCTGTTTAGTTTTTAAAAAGATGGAGAGGTGAGCTGATGGCAGCCTGCAGTGCCTTCGCTGAGAGAAAACACCAAGTATTTAAAGGGCTCTTTAGTCTTGCAAAGAAAGGCAGAACAAGAACCAATGGCTGGAAGCAGAAATCAGAAAAATTCTCCTTAGAACAAGGCAGAGATTTGTAAGAGGGAGGGCGGCTCATCACTGGAACAAACTGGCAAGAGAAGTGATGGATTCTCCATCTCTTGATGTCTTCCAGTGAAGACTAGATGCCTTTCGGGAAGGTGCTTTAGTGCAAAAGCAGCTCTTGTGACACACGGGAGGGCTGGGAGATGCAGGGCATCATATTAGATGCTCCAATGGTCCCTTCTGGCCTTAAGTCGACTAATTTATGAAAAACTGGTGCTTTAGTGTATAGCCGGCTCCATCCCCCGACTCACCAGTCATTGAGTGCGGAGATCCGGGGGCAACAACTCCAAGCTCCAAGAGGCTGGGCAGGGGCAGGACATCAGCTGGGAGGGGAGGGGTGGCGGGGCATTGAGATCACAAAGGCCTTTTGCAGGACCTCAGCCCATTGGGCAAAGGTGGTGGGGAGGGGGTGACCTCACAGAGAGACCCCGACATCAGCGGGGCAGGGCCGAGGTGCAGGGCCAGGGCAGTCGCTGAGACCCCCCCCCGGCTTTGCTGCCGCACGTCTCCTTCTCCCGGTCTCCCCTCGAGGACGGGGAGAGAATTAGGATTCACGTCGTAGCATGAGGAGGAGCCTCTGTGGAGTTTTCTCCTTTCCTACCCCTGGTTGTGCCAGAAAACGAACGTCCCTTGGACAAGGTCGGAGGCTGCGAGAGGTTTGGAACCTGTTGGGTCTGATGCACCTGCTGCAGGCAGAATTCTCGGCACAGAAAACACTGGCTTAAGGGGGCAGAATGTGATTTCCTACCGAGCGCTTTGACGCTTGGAATCACTGGGGACCTTGGGGTTTATCCTTTTTGGTTTCCCTTGTCCTCTTTCCTCCCTCCTTTCTCCTCTTCTCTTGCTTCTTTTTTCCCTCTTTCCCTCTCTCTCCCAAGGAGGAGGGTGGGCAAGGGGGGGTTGCTCTCATTGCGGGAGGTCCTCACAAAGAGGTGGGTCTGGATCTGAGAGCGATCCGCTCTGATGGTGACCTGGCCGTCCTGTGGGACCTCTGGTGAGACCTCTCAGCCGCCCGCCCCTCAGAGTCTCAGGGCTGCATCCCGTTCTGGTGTCCACATTTCAAAAATAAAGTTAAAAAAACTGGAGAGGGTGCAGAAAAGAGCCATATTTGAGGGATGGAGAAGACTTATAAGTATTAATTGAAAAACTCAGTCTGTTTAGTTTTTAAAAAGATGGAGAGGTGAGCTGATGGCAGCCTGCAGTGCCTTCGCTGAGAGAAAACACCAAGTATTTAAAGGGCTCTTTAGTCTTGCAAAGAAAGGCAGAACAAGAACCAATGGCTGGAAGCAGAAATCAGAAAAATTCTCCTTAGAACAAGGCAGAGATTTGTAAGATTTGCACTTAGGACGGAAGAACCCAATGCACAGCTACAGACTAGGGACCGAATGGCTAGGCAGCAGTTCTGCGGAAAAGGACCTAGGGGTGACAGTGGACGAGAAGCTGGATATGAGTCAGCAGTGTGCCCTTGTTGCCAAGAAGGCCAATGGCATTTTGGGATGTATAAGTAGGGGCATAGCGAGCAGATCGAGGGACGTGATCGTTCCCCTCTATTCGACATTGGTGAGGCCTCATCTGGAGTACTGTGTCCAGTTTTGGGCCCCACACTTCAAGAAGGATGTGGATAAATTGGAGAGAGTCCAGCGAAGGGCAACGAAAATGATTAGGGGTCTGGAACATATGAGTTATGAGGAGAGGCTGAGGGAGCTGGGATTGTTTAGCCTGCAGAAGAGAAGAATGAGGGGCGATTTGATAGCTGTTTTCAACTACCTGAAAGGGGGTTCCAAAAAGGATGGCTCTAGACTGTTCTCAATGGTAGCAGATGACAGAACGAGGAGTAATGGTCTCAAGTTACATTGGGGGAGGTTTAGATTGGATATTAGGAAAAACTTTTTCACTAAGAGGGTGGTGAAACACTGGAATGCGTTACCTAGGGAGGTGGTAGAATCTCCTTCCTTAGAGGTTTTTAAGGTCAGGCTTGACAAAGCACTGGCTGGGATGATTTAACTGGGAATTGGTCCTGCTTTGAGCAGGGGGTTGGACTAGATGACCTTCTGGGGTCCCTTCCAACCCTTATATTCTATGATTCTATGATTCTATGATTGTAAGAGGGAGGGTGACTCATCACTGGAACAAAGTGGCAAGAGAAGTGATGGATTCTCCATCTCTTGATGTCTTCCAGTGAAGACTAGATGCCTTTCGGGAAGGTGCTTTAGTGCAAAAGCAGCTCTTGTGACACACGGGAGGGCTGGGAGATGCAGGGCATCATATTAGATGCTCCAATGGTCCCTTCTGGCCTTAAGTCGACTAATTTATGAAAAACTGGTGCTTTAGTGTATAGCCGGCTCCATCCCCCGACTCACCAGTCATTGAGTGCGGAGATCCGGGGGCAACAACTCCAAGCTCCAAGAGGCTGGGCAGGGGCAGGACATCAGCTGGGAGGGGAGGGGTGGCGGGGCATTGAGATCACAAAGGCCTTTTGCAGGACCTCAGCCCATTGGGCAAAGGTGGTGGGGAGGGGGTGACCTCACAGAGAGACCCCGACATCAGCGGGGCAGGGCCGAGGTGCAGGGCCAGGGCAGTCGCTGAGACCCCCCCCCGGCTTTGCTGCCGCACGTCTCCTTCTCCCGGTCTCCCCTCGAGGACGGGGAGAGAATTAGGATTCACGTCGTAGCATGAGGAGGAGCCTCTGTGGAGTTTTCTCCTTTCCTACCCCTGGTTGTGCCAGAAAACGAACGTCCCTTGGACAAGGTCGGAGGCTGCGAGAGGTTTGGAACCTGTTGGGTCTGATGCACCTGCTGCAGGCAGAATTCTCGGCACAGAAAACACTGGCTTAAGGGGGCAGAATGTGATTTCCTACCGAGCGCTTTGACGCTTGGAATCACTGGGGACCTTGGGGTTTATCCTTTTTGGTTTCCCTTGTCCTCTTTCCTCCCTCCTTTCTCCTCTTCTCTTGCTTCTTTTTTCCCTCTTTCCCTCTCTCTCCCAAGGAGGAGGGTGGGCAAGGGGGGGTTGCTCTCATTGCGGGAGGTCCTCACAAAGAGGTGGGTCTGGATCTGAGAGCGATCCGCTCTGATGGTGACCTGGCCGTCCTGTGGGACCTCTGGTGAGACCTCTCAGCCGCCCGCCCCTCAGAGTCTCAGGGCTGCATCCCGTTCTGGTGTCCACATTTCAAAAATAAAGTTAAAAAAACTGGAGAGGGTGCAGAAAAGAGCCATATTTGAGGGATGGAGAAGACTTATAAGTATTAATTGAAAAACTCAGTCTGTTTAGTTTTTAAAAAGATGGAGAGGTGAGCTGATGGCAGCCTGCAGTGCCTTCGCTGAGAGAAAACACCAAGTATTTAAAGGGCTCTTTAGTCTTGCAAAGAAAGGCAGAACAAGAACCAATGGCTGGAAGCAGAAATCAGAAAAATTCTCCTTAGAACAAGGCAGAGATTTGTAAGATTTGCACTTAGGACGGAAGAACCCAATGCACAGCTACAGACTAGGGACCGAATGGCTAGGCAGCAGTTCTGCGGAAAAGGACCTAGGGGTGACAGTGGACGAGAAGCTGGATATGAGTCAGCAGTGTGCCCTTGTTGCCAAGAAGGCCAATGGCATTTTGGGATGTATAAGTAGGGGCATAGCGAGCAGATCGAGGGACGTGATCGTTCCCCTCTATTCGACATTGGTGAGGCCTCATCTGGAGTACTGTGTCCAGTTTTGGGCCCCACACTTCAAGAAGGATGTGGATAAATTGGAGAGAGTCCAGCGAAGGGCAACGAAAATGATTAGGGGTCTGGAACATATGAGTTATGAGGAGAGGCTGAGGGAGCTGGGATTGTTTAGCCTGCAGAAGAGAAGAATGAGGGGCGATTTGATAGCTGTTTTCAACTACCTGAAAGGGGGTTCCAAAAAGGATGGCTCTAGACTGTTCTCAATGGTAGCAGATGACAGAACGAGGAGTAATGGTCTCAAGTTACATTGGGGGAGGTTTAGATTGGATATTAGGAAAAACTTTTTCACTAAGAGGGTGGTGAAACACTGGAATGCGTTACCTAGGGAGGTGGTAGAATCTCCTTCCTTAGAGGTTTTTAAGGTCAGGCTTGACAAAGCACTGGCTGGGATGATTTAACTGGGAATTGGTCCTGCTTTGAGCAGGGGGTTGGACTAGATGACCTTCTGGGGTCCCTTCCAACCCTTATATTCTATGATTCTATGATTCTATGATTGTAAGAGGGAGGGTGACTCATCACTGGAACAAAGTGGCAAGAGAAGTGATGGATTCTCCATCTCTTGATGTCTTCCAGTGAAGACTAGATGCCTTTCGGGAAGGTGCTTTAGTGCAAAAGCAGCTCTTGTGACACACGGGAGGGCTGGGAGATGCAGGGCATCATATTAGATGCTCCAATGGTCCCTTCTGGCCTTAAGTCGACTAATTTATGAAAAACTGGTGCTTTAGTGTATAGCCGGCTCCATCCCCGGACTCACCAGTCATTGAGTGCGGAGATCCGGGGGCAACAACTCCAAGCTCCAAGAGGCTGGGCAGGGGCAGGACATCAGCTGGGAGGGGAGGGGTGGGGGGGCAGTGAGATCACAAAGGCCTTTTGCAGGACCTCAGCCCATTGGGCAAAGGTGGTGGGGAGGGGGTGACCTCACAGAGAGACCCCGACATCAGCGGGGCAGGGCCGAGGTGCAGGGCCAGGGCAGTCGCTGAGACCCCCCCGGCTTTGCTGCCGCACGTCTCCTTCTCCCGGTCTCCCCTCGAGGACGGGGAGAGAATTAGGATTCACGTCGTAGCATGAGGAGGAGCCTCTGTGGAGCTTTCTCCTTTCCTACCCCTGGTTGTGCCAGAAAACGAACGTCCCTTGGACAAGGTCGGAGGCTGCGAGAGGTTTGGAACCTGTTGGGTCTGATGCACCTGCTGCAGGCAGAATTCTCGGCACAGAAAACACTGGCTTAAGGGGGCAGAATGTGATTTCCTACCGAGCGCTTTGACGCTTGGAATCACTGGGGACCTTGGGGTTTATCCTTTTTGGTTTCCCTTGTCCTCTTTCCTCCCTCCTTTCTCCTCTTCTCTTGCTTCTTTTTTCCCTCTTTCCCTCTCTCTCCCAAGGAGGAGGGTGGGCAAGGGGGGGTTGCTCTCATTGCGGGAGGTCCTCACAAAGAGGTGGGTCTGGATCTGAGAGCGATCCGCTCTGATGGTGACCTGGCCGTCCTGTGGGACCTCTGGTGAGACCTCTCAGCCGCCCGCCCCTCAGAGTCTCAGGGCTGCATCCCGTTCTGGTGTCCACATTTCAAAAATAAAGTTAAAAAAACTGGAGAGGGTGCAGAAAAGAGCCATATTTGAGGGATGGAGAAGACTTACAAGGAGGAATTGAAAAACTCAGTCTGTTTAGTTTTTAAAAAGATGGAGAGGTGAGCTGATGGCAGCCTGCAGTGCCTTCGCTGAGAGAAAACACCAAGTATTTAAAGGGCTCTTTAGTCTTGCAAAGAAAGGCAGAACAAGAACCAATGGCTGGAAGCAGAAATCAGAAAAATTCTCCTTAGAACAAGGCAGAGATTTGTAAGAGGGAGGGCGACTCATCACTGGAACAAACTGGCAAGAGAAGTGATGGATTCTCCATCTCTTGATGTCTTCCAGTGAAGACTAGATGCCTTTCGGGAAGGTGCTTTAGTGCAAAAGCAGCTCTTGTGACACACGGGAGGGGTGGGAGATGCAGGGCATCATATTAGATGCTCCAATGGTCCCTTCTGGCCTTAAGTCGACTAATTTATGAAAAAACTGGTGCTTTAGTGTATAGCCGGCCCCGGGCCCGCACCCCCCTCGGGACGGCCTTGTCAGCAGTATTGGTCCCACCCCGCGGCAGGGCCGGGCTGGAACCAGGTACGGCCGGGGCAGGGCAGGGCAGGGCAGGGGGTGGGGGAAAGCTGGGCTGGCGGGAGCCGGGGGAGGTACCTCTCTCCAAGCCAGACCTCGTAACCTGAGATCCAGAGAGGCGGGTGGGGGCTCAGGACACACCCCTCCCATCGGCCTTTCCCGTTGGTTAGCGTCGGTGTGGAGATGCCTCGCACACTGGGTTTTGTGGGTCCTACTTTCAGGCACCTCCTTCTTCCTGTAAGCGGGGGAATAGTCCCGCTCTTGTAGGGAACTGTCCTGGCTTCTGCACGACCCCCGTGAAGTGGGCTAGCGAAAGGATCTGAGTCCTCGCTCCCACTCCCTTTACCCAGTGGCCTCCCTGCCCTCGAGGACTCCCCTTCCACTCTCCTGTCTGGCAGAGCCCTCGTAACCCCGACAAGGCTGGGCCCAGGATTCTTGGGGCGCTCGACCCCCAACCCTGCGGTGGTCAGCTAGGACAGGGGCTAGGGTGTCCCCACTCCGGGGTACTCTCTCTGCACTGGGCACTTCTCTGACCCACTGACCATGACATACAATTTAAAGCAAATGCAAGTTATTTAATCAACAATTAATTTAAAAAAGAATAAGGGCAAATGGGAAAGGTGAAAGGAAACACATCACCCCGCTCTGTGGCAGGGAACATCACAAACAGCGTCTCTGGAACGTCAGGGCAGTTCACAGTCTGCTCCTTGTGAGTCCCAGGCCCCTTCTCTGGCCCTGGCTGTGCTGCGGGGATGCTGCGGGTCGGACACTCGCTCTGGTGGTGGCCACACGCTCTCAGGCGCGAAGTGGCAGGACCCTTCTTCCCAGTGTGGCCCCCGCCGTGTCGGGGTTACGATCCAAGCCTGGCCTGCAGAGCCCCTTGGCTGAGGCGTCTCCCTGTGCGGGGCCCTTCTTGATAAAGCCAGTCAGCAAATGTCGTCTAGGAGTAAGTGTTGTAATTATGGGGAAGAAAAATCTGCATTTTTCACACGTAACAGAAGTGGAATAACTGCATTCAAAAATAAAATGATGAAAAACTTGAAAGGCCACAAGCCCTCTCAGTCCTACTACTTGTTCAGCCAATCGCTCAGACAAACAGGGGCTTGTTGACATTTGCAGGAGCTAATGTTGCCCACTTCTCGTTGACAGTGTCACCTAAAAGGGAGACCAGGCATTCACAGGGCACTGTTGTAGCTGGCATCGCAGGATATTGACAGGCCAGATGTGCTGAAGAATCATACGTCCCTTCGCGTTTCAACCACCGTTCCAGAGGTCATGCGTCCATGTTGATGACAGATTGAGATGTCACCAGCGGAAGGTTCATTTTCTTGTTCGATGGTTCGGATCTTGTCGTTTCCACATTGGCGTGTTGCTCTTTTCAGACTTCAGAAAGCATGCGCCACACCTCATCCCGCTCAAATTTTGGAGTCCAATTTCAGACTCTTAACTCTTGGGTCAAGTCCTGTGGCTATCTTTAGAAATCTCACATTGGTCCTTCTTTGCCTTTTGTCAGATCTGCAGTGAAAGTGTTCTTAAAACGAACACCACGTGTTGGGTCATCATCCGAGATGGCTAGGAGATGAAATCTGTGGCAGAGTGCAGGTAAAACAGAGCAGGAGACAGACAATTCTCCCCCAAGGAGCTGAGTCACCGATTTAATTCACACATTACTTTTTTTTAACGAGTATCATCAGCATGGAAGCATGTCCTCTGGACTGGTGGCAAAAGCATGCAGGGGCATACGAATGTTTAGCATGCCTGGCACATAACTACCATGCAATGCTGGCTACAAAAGTGCCATGCGAACGCCTCTTCTCAACGTCCGGTGGCCTTGTAGGCGCGAAACGTTTACACTGTTTTCCTTTTGGGTGCAGTTCTGGAACAAAACAAAAAATCTACATTTGTAAGTTGCACTTTCACGCCCAAGAGCTTGCACTGCTGCACGTTTATGAGGGGAACTGAAAAATGCTCTTTCTTTTATTACTTTGACAGTGTAAATATTTGTAAACCATCATCCTAGAACGTGAGCCCTGTATTCTGTGTTGTCATGGACATCAGTATATTTGAAAAAAGGAGAAAAACACCCCAAAATCTTTAATACATTTCAGTTGGTATTCAATGTTTAACAGGGTGATCAATCATATCTAAAAAAATCACAATTAAAAAATTAATCATGATTAATTGCAGTTTTAATTTTTTTAATTGCGATTAATTTTTTTGAGTTAATTGCAAGAGTTAATTGCGGTTCTCCCTGCCCCAGCCCAGAGCCTGCACCCCCACCCTCTTCCCACACACCCTCTCCTGCACCCAAACTCCCTCCTACACCCCCACCCCTTCCCCCAGCCCAGAGCCTACAACCAAACTCCGTTCCAGAGCCTGCAGCCCCTCCCTCCGCAGCCCCTCCCATCCCCAAACTCCCTCCCAGAGCCTGCACCCCTCCACCCATCCTGCACCCCCACCCTGTGCCCCAGCCCGGAGCCTGCACCCAGCACCCAAACTCCATCCCAGAGCCTGCATCCCAGACTCCATCCTAGAGTGGTGAATAGGACAGATTACTAACTCATCACGGTGCGTTTCAGCCCCCTAGGATCACCTGTCAGGATTTTTCCTTCCTTTAAAGAGGGCAGAACCCAAACCCTATTCAGAAGATGCGAGGAATCTTACAGTAAAGTCTTCCCACATAGTCCCCTCTGTAATCCCATCTGTCAGAGCTTGCCTTAGCACACGAAAATAAGGCCACAGAGTGGTAACCACACAAACAAGACTTTATTTACGATGGGGGAAAGGACTAGGATAGGCTAGAGAAGGGGTGGAGTAACAAAACTTTAACTCTGGAAATGCTCCACTCTCACAAACAATTACACCCACGAGGAAATGTTGATGTGCTTTCTACCTTCTCTTGCAGGGAGAGCGATGGACAGCTTCTGCTCTCTTGACATTGGACGTCAGGGACAGACTTCGATGATGGACACAGGACCGGGTGAGTAGACCTAACTAAAAACCCTCCCTATCCCTCTTTGCGTCGTCTCTGCCTGGATGTTAGACCCTATCTACGCGGATTCAATCTGTGCGTGGGAGTGTGCTTCCCAACCCAAATGAATATAGCCAATGGCAAAAGGTCACCAGATTCTTTTCCCAAGTCCAAGATGGCCACCTTATAGATAACATAAAACGTACATGCCTTTCTTCCCCTCTTTTACGAAAATTTGGCAGGGGCAAACACCATTTTACACACCCAGAGAATGCATATGACCAATCAGGGGACGTTGCGGGGCAGGGTGACCCATCCAGAAGGGGGTTGTATCTCCCCTCTGAGAACTCCTCCCTCTGTCCTCCACAACTGAAGTGGACGTCAGCTCTGCAGGACCACCCCGAGAGGGGATTTGACCAAATAGGGGAAGTGCCATAGTGGAGTGAGCTGCCCGCAACAGGATCCTGTGGTCCCTAAAAAGTCCTCACACCGCCCTCTACCAATTGGCGAGGGTTTCTCTCCCACCTTAGGCCATCTCAGAAGGTAAACGTGTACCAATCCAGAACAGGTTTAGCCCGAAGGCCTAGGCCATGATTTCTGCAAAAGACATCCTTGGAACGAGACGGGCTCTTCCACGCAGTGTTGTGTTGCGACTTCCAGGAGGATGCTGCCAGCCACGCAAACATGGAGCTCCAGAGATCGGCGGCTTCTGGCCTAGACCTTCGGGCACTGCCTATTCTGATCGGTACGTTACCCTTCTGGGATGGCCTATGGGGTGTGTGAAACCCTGACCTATTAGTAGAGGACAGTGGGGGGATTTCATGGAGCAGTGATGGGCCCCTCTTGCGGGCAGGTCACCCCACCACAGCACTTACCCGATTTGGTGAAATCCCCTCTCTGGCTGGTCCTAAGGGGCTGAGGCTCACCCCAACTGGGAGGACTTCTCGGAGGGGTCACGTGACCCACTTCCGGATGGGTCACTCTGCCCCAGAACTTTCCCCCATTGGTCAAATCCATTCCTGAGGCAGATGGATGGAGATAAAACACCCCCAGATTGGTAGAGGAGTGGAAGGAGCTCTTAGAGAGGTCACATGCTACTCCTTGCTTCTACTCATATTTGCATCCTGATCCCGAAAGTCTTATATCATGGTGTGGGTCTTATGGTGACAGAAGGGCGATGCCTTAGGGGTAAAGGGGCGAGGTCCCATGGGTGAAACTAAATAACTGTCCTTAGCCTCAGGGTGGTTTGGCCTTATGGCCAGAGCCAAAATGGCAGCCCTCCCACTCAGGGCTGTGTTGCCCAACGCCCAGAGTCCGTGCGGCCGCCCGCTCCATCGGGGCTGTGTGGCCCAACGACCAGAGTCCGTGCGGCCGCCCTCTCCGTCGGGGCTGTGTGGCCCAGCAACCAGAGTCCGTGCGGCCGCCCTCTCCGTTGGGGCTGTGTGGCCCAACGACCAGAGTCCGTGCGGCCGCCCGCTCCGTCGGGGCTGTGTGGCCCAACGACCAGAGTCCGTGCGGCCGCCCGCTCCGTCGGGGCTGTGTGGCCCAATGACCAGAGTCCGTGCGGCCGTCCTCTCCGTCGCGGCTGTGTGGCCCAACGACCAGAGTCCGTGCGGCCATCCTCTCCGACCGGGGCTGTGTGGCCCAACGACCAGAGTCCGTGCGGCCACCCTCTCCGTCGTGGCTGTGTGGCCCAACGACCAGAGTCCGTGCGGCCATCCTCTCCGTCGGGGCTGTGTGGCCCAACGACCAGAGTCCGTGCAGCCATCCTCTCCGACCGGGGCTGTGTGGCCCAACGACCAGAGTCCGTGCGGCTGTCCTCTCCGTCAGGGCTGTGTGGCCCAACGACCAGAGTCAACGGCTGTGCAGTCTAGTGGCACAATGGGGACCTGGGCAGCCACCCGAGGATGAATGGCAGCCAGGGCAGGGGGACCCAAACTCTCCTTACTCCCCCTTGCCCTAGCCCAGGGCCTTGTCCGTGGCCAATGTGTTTGCCGTTGAGTCAGTGGGGATCCAACCAGAACATGCTGATGTCACTCAGCATGACAATGGCTCGTTCACCCAGGTTACTTCAGAGGAGAAGTCTCTCGGCCACGGGCTGGGGGGTCTCTGGGCTCCCGGCATGGGAAACTCCCAGACACTCCGATCTCCCTTGGACGTCTGCAGGCACCCGGGGGTGCGGCTGGGTCTCGGCGCCTCGGGGCTCTGCAGTCAGGGGCTTCAGCTGCTTCTGGACTGGTGCATCCTCCATTTTCGGCGCTCTGCCTAGCGTGAGCTGAGCTGCTCCCTTTCACACTGGTGCTCCAGTTGTAGAGTGTCCGGCAGGGCTGGGGAGGGGCTTGGCTTCCTCCGCCTAGACTGTGAGGTTACGTGGGGCTGGTACACCCCGGCACACGCTGCTCGGCCTATTCTGTCTCCTCCTTCCCGTGCAACAGCTGCTTTGCCATCTCACAAGAGATGGGATCAGTGGTGGGCTCAGTTGGCTCCTGTTGGCCTCTAGATGTCTGGAAGAGGGAGAAAGGGCAGGAGCACAAATTAGAAAAACAAAACCTTCAAGCAGGGTGGTTTTCCACAGCACAAAACCACCCCACTTTGCTAATGTTCATTTGCAACTTCCCAGAGAGCTGGCATTTCTTAAAGAGAGCACCCAACCCCCCACAACCTCCGCTATCCTGGGGGCTGGCAATGGTGAAAGGGAGTCTGGGAGAATTTCTCCTCTCTCCGCCTGGCTCTGATGAGTAAGGGAACCACATGCGAGAAGCTGTGTGAATGTCGGGCTCTGTGCGGTGGGGTGAGATGTCCTACATGGTGCCCAAAGGTGGGGTTGTGCTGACTCTGCAGTGACTTCATTCCAGGGAGAGAGATGTCAGAGATCAGCTCCAGGGTGCTGCCCTGTAACAGTGGGTGGGAATGGGGCAGAAGTGGGGCAATGGTGCACTCAGGAAAGGAGCCGTGCTAAGGGGGGCCCGAGCTGCAGCCTCTAAAGCCCCCTGTGTGCTGCGTTCCAGCCGGGCCGGCTCTGCCTGGCTGGGGTGGGGGCGAGGCGGCTCCACGCGCTGCTCTTCCTGCCCCCCCGCAGCCACGTCGCCGCGACCAGCACTGCACCGGGAACCTCTGTCCCGGGGGCTGCTCTTGCCTGTCGGCTCTGCCCTCCCCCCGCGCGTCCCCCCACAGCTCCCATGGGCCGGGAATCGTTAATCCGGCCCTGGCCCTACTCCCCAGCCTGTTCCAATCCTGCCCTTGGCTCCCCTCGGCTCGACCTCCACCACTCTGAGCACGCGGCCCCAGCGCCCCTGCTCCAACCACTGGGCCCAACCAGCCGTGCTTTGGCTTCTGACCCCAGCGATATGGAGGAGTCGTTCACCGCACTGCTTTCCATGTGTATGGCCCTGCCCTGGTCAGCGCTGGTTTTCATCTGCCATTGTGCTGCCCAGTCACATGGCTTGATTACATCCCTTTGAACTTCTTCAAAGTCTTCTCTAGGCTGATTAATCTGCACAATCTTGTGTCATCTGCCAATATCCACCTCGTTGTTCAGCCCCGGTTCCAAACATAAGAACATGAGAAAGGCCAGACTGGGTCAGAGCAAAGGTCCATCTAGCCCAGTATCCTGTCTTCCAACAGTGGCTACTGCCAGGTGCCCCAGAGGGAGTGAACAGACAGGAATCATCCAGTGCTCTATGCCCTGTCACCCATTCCTAGCTGCTGGCAAACAGAGGCTAGGGACACCAAAAAGTTGATCAGCGTCTGCTGTACGTACCATAGCTGGACAAAGAGCTCTTCTGTGTCGGTCCCGGTTCCCTAGTCAAATGCACAACCCGACACGAGATTTACAAGCTTCTGCAACCATTTATAATGTCTGTTGAGGATGTACCACGTGGTCCTGTCAGATTTCAAAGGCACTTCCTGAAAAGCTGAAACCAAGAGGAAACGGGTTGAAAAGCCTCTGGTGCTGATGTGCCTGGTGCCTAGGAAATCTCCACTCCCGATGGCCATGGCCCCCTGCTATTAGCTCCCCAAGAGTCTAAGGGCACAAGAACAACAACTCCGCTCCTCCCAAAATAGCCCTGCACAGAGAGGAGACCCCATTCTAGTCACTTCCCCCTCCGCTGGCCTACACCCGTACACACACCCCTACACACAGACGGTTGGGGGCACTTGTTCTTTCGATGGAACAGGAAAGTGACAGCCGCAGCGACATTAAACCATCCAACATTTAGGCCGAGATCCACAAAGGGATTTAGGCTCCTAATGTCTACTGAAATCTTTTGTGGCCCTGTGCCTTCATTCCTCAAGAGGTCACAGGGGGAAGTGTTTCCCATGTGCCCTCATGGGATTTCCTATGAGCTGATAACCAATCTCGGAGGGAATCTCCCTGGCCTGCAATCACTCCAGTACAGGGAGGGCAGGTGATGAGGATAATTGTCATCATCATCATCATCCTTCATAACAACGGCTCTTTTCAATTCTGTCAGGCCTTCCATTACAGACTTTCAGACCTTTATGAAGACATTTTCCCCACACAGCTTTAAGGTTACGTCTATACTAGGAGATAGAGATGCAATTCCCCTGCTCCCATACACATATTGTGGTACCTCGATGACGCTCGCATGACCATCCTTCTTCCTTAAACGCTGTCCTTAGACAGAGAGGGACCTGTGTCCACATTCAAACCTGTGTTCGGGCCCTGTGCTGCACCCCTGTACTTCCCACAGAGTCACAAACACACAGAGGTATTTCCTTACCTTCATACAGGCGGGAGATGCCATCTTCATTCACTGTTTCAGACAACAAATCACAGTAATGGTGGATAGTATTTCCTAGACATACAATGAATACAATGGATCTCATTACTTTTCAAATCCTTCGCTGAAAACTGCTGAAGATGCAGCCATTTCCCCAAGACAGCCCTTCGGAAAATTAAATACATTCCTTACATCTGTTCACAAAGCAGATTAGATAAAGCATCAGATGCCCAGCAGTTACTGAGAAGCTGATTTCTAAAGGAGACTGAATTCACATCAAACCAGCATGATGTGAATTCAATCTCCCCTAGGCGCAGCCAAAGAGCTGTTGTGGACAGGGGAAGTTGGTGCAGTCAATACAGCTAAGTTGCTCCCTTCATCTTGGAATACATGTTAATTCTCTCTCTCTCTCTTTCTCTCTTTCTCTCTCTTACACACACACACACACACACACCCCGTTTTAGGATTCTGGTGCTGTCGGAGGGAACAGAGCAGCTGTCTAGAAAAGGGCCTTGAAGGAAACATTTAAAAAAGCTGAAGTGAATTTGCTCTGCTTACCAATGAACAAGGCTGCAGAGTGTCGTATTGTTGTCTGTGAGCTTTCCAGGTAGTCTAGGGCCTGGAACAGGAATTTGGGGATGTGGCTCTTGTTGTTCTGCATCTGGAAAGAAAGAAGGAAGAAATGCACAATATACAAATGACATGTTCTCCCCACAGTGAATAGTCCAGGAAAGCCAAAGCATATAGCCAGGCCATGGCAACCGCCAATACGAACCCATACACCAGAGCAGCACCTCTCTGAAGTCACTGTTGTGTTCTCCAGAACCTCCGCTTTCATTTGAAAAGACAAAAGTTTGGAGGTCTGACAGTTGTGGAGGAAAATGTCAACAATGGGAACGGATTGTAACTCCTGCAGAAATTAACCAGCAGAGAGCCTGGAATAGCGTCTTGCAACCCGACCGAAGCGGATGGGTCCTCAGGCTGTGGGGTTAGAAAGGTCTCTCTCAAGTCCCCATTCACCCCTCTCAAGGCACAAGGAATTCACCTACCACGCACTTCCCGACACTCTTCAAGAGCTGTGAGGAGCCATCCCAGGCCATGCTGCGGAACAGCCTCTTCAAATGAGCCCAGCCGAGAAACACTGCGCAGCGGAAGAGCGTCAGTTTACATCGCTGCAAGAGAAGGGGAGACCAAGAGGGTTCTCACTGAGAGAGGGATAGTGTGGGGGACACTGGACCTTCTCCACCCCTTGTGCTGTGTGCTGTGAGGATGGATGAGGCACGAGGCTCCAGCATGGAGTGAAGCAGGGAGGAGAAGATTCTGCTTGGGCAAGGGGCTCTGGCGATGACTGGAGTGGGGGCCCCAGGGGATTCTGGCTCTTTGCTCTGAAGGAAATAATGTCCGTGGCACTTACCAGTGTCACACTCTCCTCCTGGTCTGCAAGATGCAGCAGCAGCGGGAGCAAGCAGTGGATGATTTCCTGCTGCACGAGGGCTTTGTCCGGGTCCTGCACCCTGCTCACTACGTTGCCAAGCAGTGAAATGGCAGCTGAGCGCACACTGCCCCTCTCCTGGCAATGACACACAGGGGGTGGGGACGCCCGGTTAAAGCTAGGCAGTATCAGAGCAGAACGCGACAGAGTCATAATCCGCCCGCTGCTCCGGTTCCCCCATGTGAACTGACTTGGGTGGGGGGAGCAGGGCGGACACCAGGCCAGCGCCATAGACATCTTGTGCAGGGCCTGAGACCCTGTGCAGGACAGCGCAGCCCTAGGGTGTCCCAGAGGCAGTTTCTGTCTGGAGAGCCCAGAATCCCAGAACCCGAGAAGATTTGGGGAGAGGGAGAGAAGTCTGCTGGAGACTGGTCTGGGGAAGGGGAGAAGCCGCTGCTGGAGCCTTGCAGGGATTCGCTGCTACAAAACACAGCATTTCTTTTGCTCTTCGGTGCCCCCGAGAGCCGGGCCATTCCCGACCCACCTCTTTCCTGCTGAGAATCTCCACCTCTTTGGGGGCCTGTGTTCTCCAGACAGCTGGTCATCTGCCCAGGGCCATGCCCCCTCTCCCCCAGGCCAGGCTGCAGCAGGGGCTGGGAGCATGGCGCTGAGACTGAGCTTTGGCGAGAAGAGCTCTGACAGGGAGGTGGCTCAGCAGGAGATTCCCCACCCATGGCAGGGGCGCTCCTTGGAGGCTCCATGGCAGGCTTGAGGGGCGGGAGCCAAGGAGATGGGGAGAGAGAGACAAGGGCATCAGAGACAGGTGGAGGGGGGGAACGGGCTTCTCCTGGGGTTCCAAGCCTTACGTCATCAATGAAGGGGCGAAGGCTGACTGCAATGTCCTGGGAGATGGAGCCAAGCCCCTCCCTCTTGAGGAGGTAGATGATGTCTCCAGCTTTGTGCATGGCCTCCTTGACACACCCTCCATCCCGGTCACAAAACCTGGCCACGGTTCCTGGCAGCTGGGCCTGTAACCATCTCACCTGTAGGAATGAAGAAGGCAACTCATTACTTTCCGGGCTGACAGCCTGGAGCACATGCTGGACCACTCCCGCCTAGGAGAAACCACGGATGGCAGAGCCCCCCAACGGGGCAGAAAGTCGTTCTCCTGTCACTCTGTGCCAGCTGCTCACTGTAACCTTTGTCGTTGCTCACCCCACCTCCCCCATTGCATCCCATCTGCAATCAGGGCTCCGCTCATGGGAGCAGGGAGCACGTCATGCCTTGATTTGCTCAGGAAAGCACCTCCACCATTTGATGGCTGTGTGTTAAACAACAAGGTTTATGTGGGGATCTGGCTCTCGTTTCCGAGCTATTTGAGAGACATCGGCTTCCTTGGTCCCCTGGGCAATCCACGCCTCTTACCTTTTCTGGCTGGAACACAATACTGCCAAGGCCTCGCAGACTGAGCTTACATATGACGGGATTTGTGTCCTTGGTCCATTCCATGAGCTGCGCCCGGAGCTCTGATTTTGTCAGTACTGTGTCAATGGAAGGACTCTGGAGAAACTGCAAAGAGCCAAATCAACATCAGGTTGAGGAACAGAGGTCTTCCTGGGGGGTCTCTTCCCTGGACAGTCGTCTTTACCAAAGGGCCGCTTACTCCCACCCAAAGTCTCTGGTGCGTAGGGAGCCAGTTGCTGCTGTTTCAGTTGGTTCATTCCCAAAAGTTGGACTCATGCACAGCTCACAAATCAACCCCCAGGGAAAGGGGCGTCTCCAGGCCTCATTGAGCGCCATGTAGAGACCCCTGGGACAGAAGAAAAGCACAACCTCAGGAAAAGGTGAGGAGAGAAGCATGGTCTTGGGGCACTGGGGAAACCTCTCCTCTTGTCCCATAATCCCATCGAGGCACATCCAGCCAGGAGCAATCTCACCCTGTCTCTCCCTCCCTCTCTTTGCCATGCCCCACAACCATCCTTGTGCAGAGAGGAGCTAGCTGGCGGTAAGGCTGCTGAGCTGCTGACAATGTGCCCCAGAGCTTACTGGCCTGAGCTGCTCTCCAGAAAGCCCCCTTGTGCCTATCAACTCATGTATCTCACCTCAATACAGAAAGCCATGGCAATTGTTCTCTGCTCCTCCTCCCTCTCACTCTGGACGATGGTGATTGCCTCTCTGAAAACTGCAGGGAGCTGAGGGTTCTCACACTCGATCATGGCTCTGGAACATGGAACAGAAAGTCCCTTGTGATTTTCAAGGGGGAGAGAGAGTTCCTCTCCAGTTGCTGGGCTGAGCTGGCAGCCTGGAACAGAGGAATATTTCACACGGAAATCCCATTCCCAAGAGAGACCCAGTGAGGAGGAAACTTTGGGCTCCTACCTTGCAATCAGGCCAACACCCTGTGAGTAGTAAT
This sequence comes from Caretta caretta, assembly GCF_965140235.1. Lineage (NCBI taxonomy): Eukaryota > Metazoa > Chordata > Testudines > Cheloniidae > Caretta > Caretta caretta. The sequence continues at coordinate 77,060,094 of NC_134216.1, forward strand.
ATCGGGAGGCTATTGTGTCCCAACCCTGCTGAAACTGGATGATGGCAAATTCCTTCCAGTAGCCGGGCATGGAGAAAAGAGTCTTCACAGCCTCCACTGACGTGCTAAAGAGAAAAAAATACCAGTCTCAGGCAACGAGATCAGCCCCAGGCATGGCAAATCTGCACAAGCCCTGAGAAACACAGCATGGTCAGCAGTAGCTAGCCTCCCCGAGGATAGATCCAGTGTGATATCATGGTGCTTCCCTGCCCAATGGGCCCTGTCTACACTGCAGTTTCGTTGAGTTTCTAACCAATTAGTGACACTGTAGCTTCTTAAGATGATTGGTGTCATCACTCCCTATAGCTGAATACTTGACTCTTTACTGTGACAGGTAACAGGACTCAAGCGGGCATGTGGGGTCGGGTCCTTAGTTGGTGTAAGCGAGCAAAGCGATGTCAGTTTACACCACCTGAGGTGTCTTCCGGCGCTCTGGTTTTCCCGTGTAGATGGAAGCCCCTCACTGTGCCCACAGAACCAGATGAACGGGTCCCTCTTCCTCCTGCCTGCCTGTGAGGCTGAGATCCTGCAGGGCCTGGCCCCATGTGCTGCCGGTGTGGTTCTGTCCGCGTTCAGGGACGGAGGCCCACAGATTTGCTCAGCAGGCACTGATGAAAGCACTGACCCTTTGGCGGGTGGCACAGGTGGATGGATGCACAAACATGACTGCTGCCTGAGTGTGTGGGGAAAGCAGCTGGCCTGTGGACGGCGTCAGATGAGCGAGTGTGACTCACAAGAACACACGGCTCTCAACCCTTTTCCCTCAAGAGAGACCTGCACCCAACTGAGCCTGGGCTAACGACAGCACCCGAACCACCGATGGCCATGAACGGACCCCAGGTGTTTAGCAGAACAAATCTGTTCTTCCTTTTCCTTTCAGTCATTACCTTAGGGGGCTGAGGCAGCTGGATCCCTCCTCGGGGCTGGATGTCTCGCTGGCCATGTAGGTCCCTGGCAAGTGCAGATCCATCACATACTGCACTTGCCTAACGCAGAGGATGAGCAGCTGGGGATACATTTCCAGGATGGCTTCTCGGTATCCCCATAGGAAAAGGACCTCATAAATGGTCTTCATTGCCTGAAGGGGGGAAAGAATTTCACTCAACTATCCCAATCTGCCCCCTGCCCCCATTGCCATTTGCGACTGTCCTTTTGTCATGTCTCATTTCCTCTCCAGCGTGTTACAAAAGAGGATTGGCTCCTGAGAGGGGAGGAGACATTTGGAAGCTCCTGAACCTTCCCCCATTGCTGGAACGGAAGCAGGATGGAACCCTATGGAAAGATCAGAAGAGTCTGGGTGACGTTATTCCCCATTATTTCTCTTAATGGTGCAGACCCTGCGCTTTGGCTTTCCAGCTGTGACTGGATGGGCTGAACCATCCTGAGGAGATGCGTTCTCATAGGCCCAGTGTTTCTGGCCCAGTCAAACGTACTGGACATCTCAAGATCCCATGCTGGGAAGATTTCTAGTCACAGTTTACAAAGCCAGAAACCTGGATACTTCCAAGAGACACCCAAACTGCACCTGCTCACTAAAGGGCCATCTAAAGCAGAAGACGACGGAGCCAGGGTGCCAGCAGAGAAACCACTTAAGATCTGTAACTTTTACCTGGGGGAAACTTTATTTACACCTCTTTGGTTTGATTGGAGGTGGCCAGGACACACGAAGGTCTGGTCTACACGACAGAGTTAGGTCAACACAAGGCCACTCACCCAGCATCACCCTAACTATGGAATTTCCTTCCCATTGGCAGAACTGCCCCTGGGGGCCAAGTTCATAACTCCACGTCCACAAGGGGCGGAGAGTCCAAGTCAATGCAGTTTGGTCGATGCAGTGTCGGCATGGAAACCGCGTCGTTTACGTCAACTGACCCTCAGGAGCCTTCCCGCAATGCCCCACCCTGACCGAGGAATCGCGACAAGCGCTTCTGGTGAGGACGTGCGCTGCTGGCACCAGGGATGGCTCCAGCATTTTGGCGGCCCCAAGCGGAGAAGGGAAAGAAAAGAAAAACCCGATTGAGCTGCCCCCGAAGTGGCGCTGAAGAGGAAGAGAGGGAATGAAGGACCCACTGCCGAATTACCGCCGAAGACCCGGACGTGCCGCCCCAACTTTCTATTGGCTGCCCCAGGCCCCTGCTTCCTTTGCTGGCCCCCGGAGCCGGCCCTGGCTGACACAAGCAGCAAAGTGCAGCCCCACCCAAGGGATGGGCTTGCTGTGGCGGCTGTGAGCCAGGGAGGTTAGGTCAGCTGAGCTGTGTAGTGGAGCTGTGGCCTGAAGCTCAGAAGGGGTGAAGCTCACACACAGACACACACACACACACAAAGATGCACCATCCTCCCTGCCGTGGTGGGTTCACAAAGTGACATCTCAAATCTCACTTACAGCCAGGGACACATAGCCGCTCTTCTCCTCCCGGCGTCTCTGCTGGAGCTTGTCCAGCAGCTGCCGCAGCACCTCCCTGGTGAGCTGGGGTTCTTCACCCAAGGCCTTCCACAGCTCAAGGGCACATCTGCAGAGTCAGAAATAGAAGTCAGACCTTCCCTGCCTGGCCACCTCTCGCCCTCCCCAGGGAGAGGCTTGCAATGTGGGCAGAAAAGACGTCTCTCAGTGGAGACACCGATCGGTGTGGGGAGGCTGAGGCTGGGCAAGTCCCTTCAGAGAACGTTGTATTTATTCCTTTCCCCTAATGGGTTATTGTTCCTGAAGCCAGCACCACTGCTTCCAAACAGTGCCCATGAACTGACCACAGAGTGACCAGCACACTGCAGACTGCAAAATTCTGCTCTGTTCTGCTAGGGTCAGTGCGGAGGAACTTGCCTGACCTCATTGGAGTTACTCTGGCTATTTGGGGGTGTAACTGAGACCCAGCGTTTGGCCAAGTGTCTCAAAGCACCTCAATCCTACTGCAATGTGGTGGATGGGGTCAGACACTGAATCAGAACATGCCCTGATAGGAGAGGATTCAGGAGCTTGGAAGGGGAGATTGTACTGCCCAGCGTGACAGAGATGGAAGGAAACTAGTATTGAAATCCCTCTCCTCTCTTCTCTCCATTCTTGCTGATCTAAGTCCTGCTGGTGCCCGCAGGCATCTGCAGAGGAAGACTGCAGACGGATCCAAAAGACTTCCAGTCATTTGACTTCCAAGTTTGGTGAGGAAGCTCGGACATGGTGGTCAAGCCCTGGGGACACTGAGAGCTAGGTTGGACAAATCAAGAGCAAATGGCCTGGAAGCAAGGTCTTCAGGAAGCTTGACTGAAATTCTGTGCCGTGGCTGCCGAGTTTCTACAGCTTGTGAGCACAGCCCCTGGAAAGCACTGTGGCTGTTCCAAGGAATTCAAACCTGAAAGGTTTACAAATCAAACACTCAAAGAAATATGAAAACCAACACTGTATTCCTCTGGTAACTGAATTGGGCAAGAAATTCAATTTCTTTCATGCTGCTCTTCAATTTGCTCTCCCATGTGACACAGATTTGTCTCTGGGCAGTGCAGAACTGCATTGCAGAAGATGCCGAGGAAAGCCGGAGTTTTGACCTCTGGCTAGGGTCCAAGTTGGGTTTCACGGCCCCTAGGGACATGGGGATTGTGTTCTAAACACCTCAGATGGATGACTCTGCAAAGTGACCAGCAATAACCAGCAGGATTCAGAGTTTACAACATATTGAGATGAAAAGAGGCACTCACCCCTCTCAGAGCTATTATTGCCGGCTGTCTGCAGACTCAGGCAGGATGCACTGCATTTATGCTCTGGTCATGTGTGGATGATTTTCTGTCTTTTTTGCAACAATAAGGGCTGGAAATTTCTGTCTTCAGAGATTTACCTCTGCTGCACAGCTCCAGAAGAATGAGTGTATTTTTTCACCAATTCCTCAGCCACGGAATAACTAGGGATCTGACGACAGGTAACAATCCTGCCCTGGTCTGCAGGGGATAGACAGATGGGCCTCATGGGCCTTTGCCATCTCTGCCTTCTCTCATGCACTAAGGAGCAGCCAGACCTCATGAGCCAGGGATGTTGAGTGAGCCCCAAAGTCATTTATTGGCCCTGTACTGGATCTGAGAGGAAGTGGGTGGCCCATAGAAATCAGGACAATGCTGGAATTCTCCAGAAAACAGGCACGTCTCCATCCCGGGGAGTGCAGGAGGAGGGGTTGGCTCCTCAGCGGCTGGGCCTGGCCATCTCCTCTTAGTAAGCATGGACAGCTCTCTGCACAGCAGGAAACTCCCTCCAACTGTGTGAGCCCCACGGACCCTTCCCGGCCTGTGGCCTGCCAGTGGGAGCAGGAAGAGAAATAACAGACTGAGGTGATAACAGAGCAGCTCCCTACCTGTGCGATGACAGCGTGTGAGCCACACAAGTTAGAACCACGTCCTGGGGGTGGGAGCGAGCCAGCAAGGCCGTGGCCCTCAGCGCTGCTTTTCTGGCTCTGGGATCACAGACGTTGTCGAGCCAGATTAAGATCCCTCCCACGACGTCTCCAACCTGGAAGAATGCCAGGAAGTTGAGGGATGGATGAATCAAAGAGTGGCCTCCTCCCAGGGAAGCCCTCCTGGCAGCCCCGCAAGCCGCCTCTGACCTCAGTTTCCCATCTTGGCTCCTCCATAATCTGAAGAAAGAGGCTTTGACAAGTCCAGGAACCCCAGTCTTCCGCAGGTCTGGTTTAGCACCTTAAAGCTCAGAAAAACACACAAAAGCCTTCCCCAAAACCTAACAGGGGGCACAGCCGAAACTCCCCTGATGTCCCAGGGCCTTCCCAGCCATAGCTAACTGCTCTCAGCCCTGCTCTCAAAGGCTTCCCTGCAGGAGCCTTTCCTCAGTCTCTGCAGCTTCCTGTTGCTCTTTCTAGCACAATCAGTTCCTCCAGACCAGGGGTCTCAACCTAGTTTCCATTGTGGGCCACATCCAATCCTACCTGTTTGGCCCTGAGGATGTCCCATGGGGCGCAGCTCTGTGCTGATTGGGCCGCAGGTTGAGAACCACTGCTCCAGACCCCAGAGCCCATCCTAGAGATGGCAGGCTGGGCTAGTTGGATGGGGCGAGCCAGCTCCAGACCCAGCCCTAAGGAGAACCTCTGTGCTGCGGGATTGTAAAACCTGCCGTAACAAATCTTAAAGCCGGCTCTCTACCCTCGGGCTCAGGCTCTGGCACCAAGAACAGCAGTGTAGACGTGGTGACTTGGGCTGGAGCCCAGGCTCTGAAGCTCCCCTCCTCCCTGGGCTTCAGAGATCAAGGTCCAGCCCAAGCCCAGAAGAGTCTGCATTCCTGTTTTGGTCCCACAGTGCCAGCCCTGGGAGCCCAAGTCCATAGGGCCAGGAGGCTTTCAGGCTCCTGCTGCAGAGTTTGCAGGACAGGGCAGACAGACCCTAAAGGGACAAGCCCCCCCCCGAGGGCTCTTCCATGAGGAATTGGTCATGGCTCTTGCCTCTCTCGAACAGGAGCAGGAGCGACAACCCTGGGTGGAGGATTCGGGTGACCTGTTTTGCTAGCGGGGTGGGAAACAGGATCAGAGCTTGGGAGAGACAGAGAGAGACGTGCAAAGCCAAATTCTTCCTGATACTTCAGCTGGAAAACAAGGCCCTGCAGCATGTCTGAGGAAACCATGTCTGCTCCTGGAGCCTAATGTGGAGGCTCGTCAGTAGACTAGGTGGGTGCTGCCTTGCCCGGGCTGGGGCTGTCACACACCTTCAGTGTGGCTGGGCGTCCTCAGGGAAGTGTCAGAGCTCCTTCGGGCAGAGAACACTTCAAAACCTGACACCGCGGATCCCCGCGGCCAAGCCCTGAATGGCAAGGGGCTGAGCCAACCTTCAAAGCACCATGCCAGTGTGTCCCAGGAACGGTTTCCTAGGAGAGGCGATTCTCCCGTCCCCCTCTCTGCCCAGCATCCCCCTGCCCCACTGCGGGCGTCTCTTACTCTCTCCATCTTGTCTCCGTGGAGAGATACAATGGCCCTCAGCTCTTCCTCTGCGGCTCTAAATCTCTGCAGGGTGGGTGTTGTCAGACCCTGCACGGCTGTCATCAGCAGGGCGTGGAGCGGGTCTGAGGAAGGGTGCTCCCCGAGGGTCTGCAATGAACAGGGACAAAGCCTGTGGGGACTGAGTTTTTCCCTCGGGCAGCTGCCCTGGAACAGTCTGTCCCCGGGGGAGGCTGCCAGCGCCGAGGGAGCCTGCAGACTCCGGCTGAGCCCGTTTCTTAAAAAGCCTCCCCAGGTGCCAAGGTTTCCTCAGCCTTTCGTCCACGCTCTGTCCCCCTCTCCTGAGAAGAGATGGGAGGCTCTCGGGCAGTGCGGGGACCCCAAGGGCCACCCCATTTCCTCCCTCTCTAGCCCCTCCTCCCAGGACGCCCAGCTTTTGCTGAGAAAGCCTCAATGTCCTGCAAAGCCCATTCGAGTTGCTCCTTGAGTGTCGCCGAGGGGTCACTGGAGAACCTGCCCCATGTCCCATCCCACCCCGAGCGCCTGAGGAGATTGGCTCAGCAACTCTGGCAGCCCACAGTGTCGGCGAGGAAAGGAGTGAGAATAGGGCCCAAAGGGAAACGCCCTCTTCCTTCCCCACCCCGCAGCGTGAGGCGCTGCCAGAAAACAGGCAGGAATCGCCAGAGGAGAGAAAGTAGCTGAGACTGAAGGAGCGAGTCTGCCTGGCTGAGGAGAACCCCAAACCGTGGGCCTCCAGGGCCAGAGCCCTGTGGGTCAGAACTCACTGGGCACAATGTTACTCCTGGGGGCCCGGTTCCAGGGCCACCTCAACCCAGGGCCTGGGGTGCTGGAGGCTTTCCCCGGGTGTCCCAGGGCAGCCCCTGGGGATTGCTGCGGCTGGCCTGCGTGGCGCTGGATTAGCACCGTCTGTCCTGGATGCCCGCAGCTGAGGACGCAGCACAGCACACCGGAGTGGCCGACTCGCCTCCACACTCCAGCCCCCCGGCACCTCAGGAGCTCCCAGAATTGCAGACTTTTGTATGCGCTGCAGGGTGCTCTGTCCCTGACAGCAAGAGTCACAAGGGCGTCGAGGTGCCTTTGTACCTCGGACGGAGCCAGATGTCGGCAGGCGGGATCGAACCTGGGATCTCAATGCAGGAGCCCCTGCCACAGGAGCTAAAACCCATGCGGGTGTTAGCTCAGGCTGGAGAGCGGACTCATCGGTTCTGTCTCGAAGTGGTCCTGGTGCCACGAGATGGGCCAGAACCCCACAGCCAGGAGATATGCGGGTCACCCCGACAAGGGCAGGGATGGGCCTGGTCTGACTTTCAGCCGTGCCTGTGGGCCATGGGAAGTGCCTCAGAATCAGGCACCTGAGCCAGGCACGTCTGCCAATCCCACGAAGCCCCCCTGGGCTTCTTGAGGTGCCTAAACCCCCTTGTCAAACTGGGCCTCCTTCGACAACCCAGAGAAACTCGTAAAGACTGGCTGGAGTTGATCCCACTTCAAGAGTGTTCCTTTTCAGCCCCCTGAGCAAGGGGCAGGTCGTTCTCCTGTCAGAGATCCCAGCTCCGGGAGATATGAACACACACAGCAAGGGGTGCTTTCCATGAGCACAGCCACACAGCATCATTACCATCATCCTAGGGGAGATGCTCGTTAATGAGGAGACGGGAGCGCGCTCTTCTTCCTGCTCTTCTGGGTTCCCTTTTTCCCAATTCTCCTTCCTCTCCGACGGCTCCTTCTTCGTCCCTGCAGCAGAAAGAAACATTCTTAACATTTTGCTTTTCCATGTCTTCTCCCTGGTTTCAGAGGGTGGAAGCTGGGCACAGAGCCCTGAAGCGAATTGCCCCGGGTCGGACTGAAGGTTGTTGGCAGAACTGAGCAGAGAACTCCGATCTCATGCCTCTTAGCCAGGGGCTTTTACCACATGAGGCTTCCTCTTACCTAGGGGCCAGTTTCTTTTCTTTTCTACTCTTCCTCTCCCCTTGCCCACATTTCCCGTCAGTGACAGGCAACAGGCCTCATTTTGCATTTAACCCCCCAAGAAGCAATGACTCAGCTCTGGTACGGTTCCCAGCTGTGACCTGCTGAGACCTCGGGAGCATTTTCCTGATGAAAGGGACCCGATCCAGGAGAAAAGAAATGATTTCCTACAACGTCCAGCCTCTCTGTTCCCCTTACAGCCTGGAGCAATGTTAGTACTCCCCATCCCACAGAGCCAGACCCCCAGAGGGGCGTGACCTGACATTGTCAGCTCTCCCCACCTCAGCGATGGACCTTTGCCACCCTCTCCAAGAGGATCAGGCACTGAATGGATTCCAGAGTCTGAGGTATCCATCACTGTCCCATGAGACGGCCCTGATGTGGAAGTATAAGGGGACTGTTGGCCCCTTACTCAAAGTCAGTGGGGTTTTTGGTTGGCTAGGTCCCAGTCCCAAAAGGAAGGGGAAGGGTGGATGGGAAACCAGGACTCTGATACTGACAGTCCTCAGGGGCCATGGGGAGAGGCCAACGCTCCAGGTCAGCCTGATTGACAGGGCGGGCAGGCTAATGACGGAGTTAGGGGGTCAGAAAGGTCCCCGTCCGCCGCGTGAGCTGGAATTGCCTGGCTCAGGCAGCGTGGGGCCGAGCTAAGGAGAGAGCGGGGGCCCGAGCTGAGCTGGGGAGCAGAGGCGGGCCAGCCAGCGGGGCAGAGAGACAGCCCAGGGAGAGCAGACCCTGGACTGGGAGCAGGGCTGCAGCCACAGAGCCAGCGGGGCCGGAGAAGCAGCCCCGGGGGCTGGAGGCAGAGCAGCAGCATCCGTGCTGAGGCAGGGTGGAGCCGGAGCTCGAACAGTGGGGCTGGGGCTGGAGCTGGAGCAGTCTGGAGCTGGGTGCGGAGAGCAACGGGGGCCAGCGAAGGGGGGACCCTGGCAAAGGGCCCAGCGCAGAGAGACACCCCCAGCCGAGGGTCCTTGCAGGCCAGACTGGGAGGGGGATCTGAACCCGGCGGGAAGGAGGGTCCCACTCCCCAAAGGCTGGAGGGGTGTGGTCACCACCAGAGCAAGTGTCCGACCCGCAGCATCCCTGCAGCACAGCCAGGGCCGGAGAAGGGGCCTGGGACCTACAAGGAACCAACTGTGAACGGCCCTGACGTTCCAGAGACATGGTTTGTGACGTTCCCTGCCACAGAGCGGGGTGATGTGTTTTCCTTTCATCTTTCCCATTTTTCCTTATTCTTTTTTACATTAATTGCTGATTAAATAAACTGTATTTGCTTTAAATCGTATGTAATGATCAGTGGGTCTGGGAAGCGCTCAGTGCAGAGAGAGCACCCCGGAGTGGGGACACCCTAGCCCCTGTCCTGGGTGGCCACAGCAAGGTTGGGGGTCGAGCCCCCCCAGGAATCCTGGGCCCAGCCTTGTCGGGGTTACGAGGACTCTGCCAGACAGGAGAGTGGAAGGGGAGTCCTCCAGGGCAGGGAGGCCTCTGGGGAAAGGAAGTGGGAGCGAGGACTCAGATCCTTCCTCTAGCCCATTTCACCGGAGTAGTGCAGAAGCCAGGAAAGTTCCCCACAATAGCGGGACCGTTCCCCCGCTTCCATAAGGCTTGTAGAGTGACTGGTGTGAGTATTCCTCACATGCTCCTTGCTAACCATGTGGTTTGTATCCTCACCTGTAAGATCCAGTTCAACTTGGTCTTGCTTCTCCTGCAGCTTCTCCTCCTCTGACGCCACCTGGTTCTTGGCTGCTTTCTTCTTCTTCTTCTTCTTCTTCTCCTTCTTCAGGGAAAAGCACGTCCACCTTCTTGGAGAGGAAACTGTTCTCTCCTCATCGCTATCTGCCATCGAGTTGTCAGACTGGCTACAGACACAGAGTCTTTTCATGCCTGATAGGATCTTCCACGAGCATTTGCTTCTCGTGGGCTTCTCTGGCAAGGCCTGTTCTTGCTGGCTGATGGCAGAGCATGCCTCCATGGCTGCAGGTTGGACGACCACCGTGTGCACATGGCTCTCTCTGTGCTCCCCAGAGGTGAGTCTTTGAAAAAAGGAACGAAGCCTGGAATAGAAAGACGGAGGAAATGGGTTTTTCTGTCCTACTCTAAAGGAAGGGAATTAGTGTGCCCAGGATTCCCAGATCCAAGAGAGTGGTCTTTTGAAGCCATCTGCTTCTCTAATAGTCAGGACTGGTTCATACAACAAAAGAATATAAACAACAAAAGACTGGCCACACTGGGTCAAACGAAAGGTTCATCTAGCCCTGTATCCTGTCTTCCGACAGTGGCCAGTGCCAGGTGCCCCAGAGGGATTGAACAGAGAATCATCAAGTGATCCATTCCTGCTGCTCACTCCTGGCTTCTGGCAAACAGAGGCCAGGGACACCATCCCTTCCCATCTTGGCTAACAGTGATTAATGGACCTATCCTCCATGAATTTATCTAGTTCATTTTTGAATCCTTTGTTTCTTTGAAATTTGCTGCTTATTAACAAAGGCTTCAATGGGGGCACTTCGATTTGAACCAAGGACCACTTAATGTGCAGTCAAACACTCTATCACTGAGCTCTACCCCCATGACTAGACCCAGCCCCAGGTGAAGACATCTGGGACCATGGTGAAAGAGGAATTCTTCTGGGAAAGTTCCAGGGCCCGTGTTATGCAGGAGGTCAGACTAGATGATCAGGGCTGGCCTTAGAGCCTTTGAAACTGTGAATTTATGAACCTAAAGTTGCCTTTAACGGCTAGGATGAAAATTGCTGCTCCTGTCCAAGAGGAGATGCTTTGAGGTTTCCTTGGGGAGAGGCACCAGGATCCCCGTTCCACCTTTGTCACTGCCTTTCTTGGACACAGCACATCACAGCTTCTCCCCTTTTGCTCTATAACAAGAAACCTCCACGCACCAGATCTGTAATTCCGTCCTAGCCCAGTCACTGGCTCCAGTTCCTAGTCTGACTCTCACCCCATGGAGCTCACGCCTCCTTTGCCAATGGACAGGCATGGAAACAGCCAAGGTCAATTTCTGTTTTCTTTGCTCATTGCCGGGGCCTAGTTGCAAAAATGCTTCATTATTAACCCCACTCCTTTGCGCACAGAATGTTGGGACTCTGGGAACAGACAGGGCCTAGCTGAAAACCAAGACACCTCTGTTCTCAGAGAAGCCAGGAAAAGGAACAAAGATTCTCATCTAGAAGGCTTGAGGGTCTGGAAGGATGGATTAGCAGCTGCAAATATGTTGACTTATTCTCAACTATTCCAAAATCTGGACTGTATTAGCAGGGGGGAAATAACCAGTAAACTTTAACTGAAGAATTTCCCATACGATTTATAACGTCCAATCAGAACAATAGGCCACCCAAACAATGACAAAGAAATCACAGCGAGACCCATGACAAATTGAGGCTGAGGTTTATTTAAACCCCTTTTCTGGAAAGGAATTGCAGGGGGGATTTAACACGTCTATTTTATGTAGCCCAATGGGGGAATACAATACACATACATTAGACAATCATGACATGAGACAGACGGTTTCTATTCACTACTGGAAGGCAAGGAGTGCATTAGGGGCAAATCCAAGGGAAATACTATTGATGGAGCTATCAGTCTAAATTCTACACCAGTTTTTTATCTTCCCTTTAGGTTATAGCCATGGAAATTCACCCATGCTAGTCTGCTGAAAGATAAAAGCATCGAAATCTGCCTCCAAAGACCGGGAAAGGTTGAAGCAGACGGAGAAGGGAGAGATGCCCACATTCAAATCAAAACGGAACGCTGAGACCTGACTGTTGCAACGCTGGCCCCCACCCGTCCCTGCACCGGGGGGGGCCAAGCTGAACCTGAGAAGAGCCAGAATTGACCAATGAACATTGCCAAAGAGCCCCAGTAACACGCCACCAGCCCCCATCCACCACCCCCTCCAGCACCTCCCGCCCAGTGGCAGCCTCGCCCGTCAGCGCCTCCCCCTCCCTCCCCACTCCTCCCGCCTGCCGCAATCGGCTGTTCTGCAGTGCGCAGGAGGCTCTGGTGGGGAAGGGGCAGGAGCGAGGGCATGGCAGGCTTGGGGGAAGGGGCAGGGGACTAGGGGGAAGGGGTGGAGAGGTGGCAGGACCTGGGGCAGAGCAGGGGGTTGAGCAGTGAGCACCCCACAGTGTATTGGAAAGTTGGCATCTGTAGCTCCAGCCTCGGAGTCCGGGCCTGTGCAAGGAGCCGCGTATTAACCTCTGACGAGCCGCATGCGGCCCCGGAGCCCCAGGTCGGCCACCCCTGCCCGAGGGGAAGGAGGTACCAACCTGTCATGTGCGATCGAAGGAGCAGGAAAAGAATGTGGGAATTACCTTCTGTAAAAACTCATCTTTTGTCGAAAACCTGTGGAAAAAGCTGATGCAAGAAGTTGTTGACAGAGGGATAGTCCGCGTCTCTCAGCAGCTCCTTGGGTCACCAGCCGTTGTCAACCAAGGCAGTTGGCAGACTGAAGGCAGGGCAAGAATGCTGAGGCCGAACAGTCTTTGCTGTTGGCATCCGTGACCTCACAATCAACTTAAGCATCAACACACACAGACCCCCCCCCCCACCCAGAGAGACACACACACACAGAAGCTGGTAACATTTACAACATGGAGAGATGCACCCAAAATCTCAAGGACTTTTGATTTGGGGGAGGGCATCATCGGCGCTGACTGCATGGGTGTCCCGGGGCTGGAGCACCCATGGGGAAAAATTAGTGGGTGCTTAGCAGCCACCGGCAGCCAAGCTCTGCCCTCCCCACAGAGCATCTCCTGCTGACCAACTCCTCCCCCACCCTTCCAGGGCCTTCTGCCCACCACAAAACAGCTGTTTGGCTGCATTCAGGACGCTCCCATTTGGTGGGGGAGGAGCAAAACCATAACTCACCCAGAGATGTGATTTTATTAAATGGTTCAGAGGCTCAGAAACACATGGAAAATGTTCTAAGGCTCTGATCTAGTGAAAGTGCCAATCACCCAGAGAGCAGTGGGAGCGGGTCCAAGATGTAGCAAAGAGGGTTTCCTGCAGGAAGAAGGGAAGCAGGGAGATTGCAGCTCTTTGGGACAGAGACTGTCTGTTTGTTCTGTATGTATGCAGCACCTGGCACAATGGGGCCTGATACCTGAGTAGGGCCTGGACACAGTGCTAATAAAGCAAGGGCATTTGTTGAATTACTGAAGTGCCCTGAGTCCCCTGAGTGGAAAGGTGGCAGGTGAAGCGGGGCAAACCCTAGACAGATGGGATCTGCCCCGCCTGGGGCAGCATGTGCGGGAAGGGGAAGGGGAAAGGCCATTGGGAGTGTTTCCACAGAAGCCAAGAAATCAGGGCACCAGCCCTAGCATGGCTGAGTGAGGCTGTTTCCTGGGATAGATCTCCACAGACAGCATTTGTGGGCAGGCTGGGAGGGATGGCCTGGATTCACTTTGGAGTGGATCCAGTGTAAATGAGACTAGACTTGTCCCAGAAGGGCCCAGATACAACAGTGACAGACACTGTAGGTGGAGCCTGTGAATAAATAAATGAGGTGCATTATAAAACAGTAGTAAAATAATCCCCCTGCTCTGTGACCCCAAGTCTGACCTTGTACCTGTCAATGGGGCATCATCACTGAATGGGGGAGCTGTTAATGAGGCCCCACAGGGATTGGCTGTAGCCCCCTCACGTCTCAACTTTTTAATTAACGATCTGGAAGTAAGTATAAAATCACTGTGGCTAACACAGCTTGGAGGAGTGGTAAATAATGCTAATGATGGGGTCGTTGTATGGAGCAGCCTGGATAGTTTGGTAAACTGGGATTAGTAAAACAAATGCAGCCAAAAGCAAGGCCCTAAAGCTGGGAATGGAGACGGGTGGCCGCACCTAGAGCCTCGGGAACGGTAGCCTGGAAAGCAGTGACTAGGAGAAGGATTTATGTGTCACAGAGGACAAAGAGCTGAACACCGACTCCCATTGCTAATGTGATCCTGGGACGTAGAAACAGGGGAGCAGCCTTGGCTTCTTTGTGTATGTAATTAAATCACCTCTTCATTTCTTTAAGTAGCTCGTTGCTTGTTTGGGGGCTTTTCTGGGGGCACGGCTTCTGCTTTGGTTTTGGTTTTGTTTAAATTTCCCGCCGGTGAGGGTGATTGGCTCCTGGTTGTGCAATCGACTCAAAAAAAAAAAGATTTCAAGGGCTGCTGGCTACTTCCTCTGCTCAGGAAAGTGCGGCTGGACCATGGCTGCCGGGGACCTGGCCGAGAGCTTCCAGGACAAAGTGACTTGCTCCATCTGCCTGGAGTATTTCACAGACCCGGTGACCATTGAGTGTGGGCAGAACATTCCAGTGTTTCACCACCCTCTTAGTGAAAAAGTTTTTCCTTATATCCAATCTAAACCTCCCCCACTGCAGCTTGAGACCATTACTCCTCGTTCTGTCATCTGCTACCACTGAGAACAGTCTAGAGCCATCCTCTTTGGAACCCCCTTTCAGGTAGTTGAAAGCATCTACCAAGGTGGGCCTACATGTGTGGGAGTGGTAGATACACTGGAGGGCAGGGATAGGATACAGAGGGACCTAGACAAATTGGAGGATTGGGCCAAAAGAAATCTGATGAGGTTCAATAAGGATAAGTGCAGGGTCCTGCGCTTAGGACGGAAGAACCCAATGCACAGCTACAGACTAGGGACCGAATGGCTAGGCAGCAGTTCTGCGGAAAAGGACCTAGGGGTGACAGTGGACGAGAAGCTGGATATGAGTCAACAGTGTGCCCTTGTTGCCAAGAAGGCCAATGGCATTTTGGGATGTATAAGTAGGGGCATAGCGAGCAGATCGAGGGACGTGATCGTTCCCCTCTATTCGACATTGGTGAGGCCTCATCTGGAGTACTGTGTCCAGTTTTGGGCCCCACACTTCAAGAAGGATGTGGCTAAATTGGAGAGAGTCCAGCGAAGGGCAACAAAAATGATTAGGGGTCTGGAACACATGAGTTATGAGGAGAGGCTGAGGGAGCTGGGATTGTTTAGCCTGCAGAAGAGAAGAATGAGGGGGGATTTGATAGCTGCTTTCAACTACCTGAAAGGGGGTTCCAAAGAGGATGGCTCTAGACTGTTCTCAGTGGTAGCAGATGACAGAACGAGGAGTAATGGTCTCAAGCTGCAGTGGGGGAGGTTTAGATTGGATATTAGGAAAAACTTTTTCACTAAGAGGGTGGTGAAACACTGGAATGCGTTCCCTAGGGAGGTGGTAGAATCTCCTTCCTTAGAGGTTTTTAAGGTCAGGCTTGACAAAGCCCTGGCTGGGATGATTTAACTGGGAATTGGTCCTGCTTCGAGCAGCGGGTTGGACTAGATGACCTTCTGGGGTCCCTTCCAACCCTTATATTCTATGATTCTATGATTCTGCCGGGCCTGCCTCAGCCAGTGCTGGGGGGAGCCAGAGCCAAACTTCTCCTGCCTCCAGTGCAGAGAAACCGCCCTGCAGAGAGACCTGCATCCCCACGGGCAGCTGGGGAACCTGGCGGAGCGAGTGAAACGCCTGAGGCTGCAGGCGGGGCCAGAGCCCGAGGGGCAGAGAGTGGGTGACAGGCACCAGGAGGCTCTGAAACTCTCCTGCGAGGAGGATCAACCCCCCCTTTGCTTGGTGTGTGACCGATCCTGGGCGCACCGCACTCGCACGGTGGTTCCCATGGAGGCTGCCCAGGAGCACAGGGTAGGGAACAGTTATCTGCATGGTTGGAGTTACAGGGGCAGCTTCTCTGCAGCTACAGAGCCCCCCCGTGTGTCTGACCAGCCCTGGGTTGGAGCCAGGGAGCTGCCTAATAACGGGATTGTTGTGCAGTGGGAATTTTTCATAATAGTTTGGATGAATATTGTGTGTGCCTCAGTGTCCCCTATGTGGTGCATGTTTAACACCCACAGACCCCCGTTGTCGTTCTCTGTGTTCACTAAGCACTGTCTGCGTTGTGTTCCAGACATGTCAAAAAACAGGGAGAATCAATTATTTTTTATAAAGGTCCAAATTTCTTGGTCAAGGCATAGTCAAGGTCCAGACTTCAGAGAAAATAATAAAAAATAATAACAATCTTGATCATAATAAAATAATAAAAAGATTTCAGGATCTGCTGGAAAGCAGCTGGTGGTCCAGACTTGGCCCATGGTCTGCCTGTTGACTGCCCCTGTAATAACCCCCCTGCTTTTACAGTGCAGGTTGAGAGTCACTCCAGGGTAAGGAAGTGGGGTACATGGCTCCCTGGGAGCCTGCAAGTCTCCCTTGGGTGTCCAACTCAGGTGGACTTGCTGATGTGAAGCAGGGGTGTTGAAGGCTCTGAGATTCAGAGTCAGGAGGCGGTGAAGCCAAGTGACTTTCCTCATTGGAAAAAGTGTGACCTTAAGGGGGTTGCCACACTAAAGAGCTCCTCCCAGGGACTGTTCAAGAGCACCAGACCTATGGCAGGGAAACAGCCTGCAGACGATGGTGCTGGGCCGGAGCGGGCCAGGCCCAGCAGCTCTGCCGGGGAGCTACCTTGGAGCTGAGGTCACTTTTTCAGAGGGTTGGAGAAGGGGGACCTGCTCCCACAGCCTCACTCTGCTCAGTGACGATGTTATCGCTGGGCACAAACCAGTGACCCCAAACCAGCCCCCAGAGCCATTGTCTGTTTGCAGGAGCAAATCCCGACCCGCCTGCAGCATCTGTGGGAGGAGACAGAAGAGCTCCTGGGCCTGAAATCTGACTGGGACAAGGAGAGGGAGAGGCTCCTGGTAGGTGCCCTGCCCTGCCCGGCCGCTTTGCACAGGGGTGTCAGCAACAGCAGCAGGGGGTCTCTGCGCTGCTTGGGGTCTGGGTCATTCAGAAGGTTAAAGGGTTTCCAGGGTCGCTACAGGGAGACAGGTCAGGGCCATTTTAACCAGTGCAGGGCAGACTCTGCTCTCAGGTACCTGGTGTACATCAGGAGTGAGCCCACCGAAGTCAGTGGGGTCAGGTCAGACTCCTCTGGGACCCTGGTGTTAGTTCCCACTGGGGTCAATGGGTTTACACCAGGGTAGCTGGGAGCAGCCTCTGGCTCTGTGTCTCTAGCGCTGGGGGGGGGAGGGGGGCGGAGGGAGAGGCCAGTAAAACACTGAACAGGCGCAGATGTGGCAGGGGTCAGGGCAGAGCAGGGGGAGACTTTTGCTGATCCCAGGGTTCGAGTGTCAGACGTCCCAGTGATGCCATTGGGCAGTTTGGGAAGCACCATTTGCCACGGCCTGGTCTGCACTTCACTCTGGTGCTGGGACAGTGGTGGGGACGGGCTGGGGGCTGGTGATTTTGGGTCACGTTTTTATACGAGCAAAAGCTCTCGTGTAGCCACAGTTACTCTGGCAAAGAGATTGAATGAAACGCTCTGGGGAGCCCGGACAAGGCTTTGTACCATTTCCCAAGAGACCCGCTCTCCCCGTGTCCCTGCCCTGCCCCTGCGTCTCTCTGTGCACCCCAGAGGCAGACGGAAGTGGAGCGGCCGCTGGTGGTGTCCAAGTGCGAGGGGCTGCACCAGTTTCTGGCTGAACAGGAGCGCCTCCTCCTGGCCCGGCTGGGAGAGCTGGGCGAGGAGATTGGGAGGAGGAGGGAGGAAAATGCCACCCACCTGGGTGAGGAGATTTCCCGGCTCAGCGCCCTGATCACGGAGCTGGAGGGGAAGCGTCAGCAGCCGGTGCTGGAATTGCTGCAGGTGAGACAGTGTCGGATGCACCCAGAGCCCAGTGCAGGGAGGGGACGGCCCCTGAGTCACTCGGGCTGACAGGGTAACTCAGTGCAGGGAGCACGGCCCGGGGCGTCTGCAGGGCCAGGGGCCCAGGGCTGCAGAGAGACAGGAGTTTGGGCTGTCGGGGAGGTGTGGGGAGGCTGGTGAAAGGCTGTTCCAGCCCTCGGCTCAGCACAGAGGACCCGGCCGTCCCGTCCCTGCGGAACATCTGGTGTGAACGGGGCTCTGCTCCCTCTAGCACAGCCCTTCAGAGTCTCCACCCCACTGGGGGAGCAGCCTGTGGGGCCGGGCTGGGGGAGCAGAGTGACCCATCTGGGGCAGGGGGCTGGCTGGGCCATGGCCACTGACTCTCTGCTCTGTCTCTCCTTCCCCTCTGGGGTGTCAGAAGTGCTGTGAGCAGATACATCCGGGCTCCGTCTGCCCCCACGCCTCGTTGTGCTAGGAAAAGACTCAGGGTATGTCTACACTACGGAATTTGGTCGAATTTATAGAAGTCGGTTTTTTAGAAATCGGTTTTATATATTCGAGTGTGTGCGTCCCCACAGAAAATGCTCTAAGTGCATTCACTCGGCGGAGCGCTTCCACAGGACCGAGGCAAGCATCGACTTCCGGAGCGTTGCACTGTGGGTAGCTACCCCACAGTTCCTGCAGTCTCCGCTGCCCATTGGAATTCTGGGTTGAGATCCCAATGCCTGATGGGGCTAAAACATTGTCGCGGGTGGTTCTGGGCACATATCGTCAGGCCTCCATTCCCTCCCTCCCTCCCTCCCTCCGTGAAAGCAAGGGCAGACAATGGTTTCGCGCCTTTTTTCCTGAGTTACCTGTGCAGACGCCATACCACGGCAGGCCTGGAGCCGCTCAGCTCACCGTCACCGTATGTCTCCTGGGTGCTGGCAGACGTGGTACGGCATTGCTACACAGCAGCAGCAACCCATTGCCTTGTGGCAGCAGACGGTGCAATAGGACTGGTAGCCGTCATCGTCATGTCCGAGGTGCTCCTGGTCGCCTGTGTGAGGTCGATCAGGAGCACCTGGGCAGACATGGGCGCAGGGACTAAATTTGGAGTGACTTGATCCGGTCATTCTCTTTCGTCCTGCAGTCAGTCCTATTGAACCATCTTATGGTGAGCAGGCAAGTGATACGGATTGCTAGCAGTCCTATTGCATCATCTTCTGTCGGGCAGGCAAGCGATGAGGATGGCTAGCAGTCCTATTGTACCATCTTCTGCGGAGCAGCCATGAGAAGTGGATGGCATGCAGTCCTTCTGCACCATCTGCTGTCAGCCAAAGATGTAAAAGATAGATGGAGTGGATCAAAACAAGAAATAGACCAGATTTGTTTTGTACTCATTTGCTTCCCCCCCTGTCTAGGGGACTCATTCCTCTAGGTCACACTGCAGTCACTCACAGAGAAGGTGCAGCGAGGTAAATCTAGCCATGTATCAATCAGAGGCCAGACTAAGCTCCTTGTTCCAATAAGAACAATAACTTAGGTGCACCATTTCTTATTGGAACCCTCCGTGAAGTCCTGCCTGAAATACTCCTTCATGTAAAGCCACCCCCTTTGTTGATTTTAGCTCCCTGTAAGCCAACCCTGTAAGCCGTGTCCTCAGTCGCCCCTCCCTCCGTCAGAGCAACGGCAAACAATCGTGCATCTGAGTTGAGAGTGCTGTCCAGAGCAGTCACAATGGAGCACTCTGGGATAGCTCCCGGAGGCCAATACCCTCGAATTGTGTCCACAGTACCCCAAATTCAACCCGGCAAGGCCGATTTAAGCGCTGATCCACTTGTCAGGGGTGGAGTAAGGAAATCAATTTTAAGAGCCCTTTAAGTCGAAATAAAGGGCTTCATCGTGTGGACAGGTGCAGGTTTACATCGATTTAAAGCTGCTAAATTCGACCTAAAGTCCTCGTGTAGACCAGGGCTCAGAGCCCAGGCAGCAGACCCAGCATCCCGACCGTGGGACGGTCTCACCCTCTGGATCCAGCCCCCCTCCATCCCCATAGCCCTGGGGCTGCTGCCGCTGTGTCTGTGTGACCCACCCTGGGAAGGGGAGTGCCCCACAGCTCTGGGCTGGAGAACCCTCCCTGGGACCAGGCTGGCTTGGGGGATCATTAATGGGGCTGGGGGCCTGTCACCCCGAGGGCCCAGCTGGGACCTGGCCCCAGCTCTGACATGGCGCAAAGCCTGTCCCGTGTGAGGGGGGCCCAAGGGCCTGTGGGGAAAGAGCTGAGTGTCCCAGCCCAGGCCCTCGTGGGGCAGTGTCCCGGTCCCAGAACCCCCACCCCACGGGGAGTGACCAGGCCCCTTGGAGGCTGAGAGGAGAAGCTGAGGAGAAGCTGGGCCTGGAGAATGGGCCCCTCGCTAATCCCTGGGAGAAGCCCCTCCAGGCCCTTGTGGGGAACGTGGGGCTGGGCCAGGTGTGAGGGGAGCTGGCCCTGCCTGGGCTGGGTTTTCTCCCTGGCTGTCTGAGCGCAGGGGCTGATGCTCTTGGTTAACAGGAGACGTTATCACGGATTCTCAGCCTCCCTGACTGACACCAGCTGAGCGTCAGGGCCCTCGTGTTTAAGCACTTTGGGCCACACTTTCAATGGTATTTAGGTGTCTGGTGGGAACCTCCAAAGCACCTAACTCCTATGGACTTGCCTAACCTGCTTCAGCCCTTTTGAAAATCCCATTCTCCAGGCTGTTTCCCTGCCATAGGTCTGGTGCTCTTGAACAGTCCCTGGGAGGAGCTCTTTAGTGTGGCAACCCCCTTAAGGTCACACTTTTTCCAGGGAGGAAAGTCACCTGGCTTCACCGCCTCCTGACTCTGAGTCTCAGAGCCTTCAGCACCCCTGCTTCACGTCAGCAAGTCCACCTGAGTTGGACACCCAAGGGCGACTTGTAGGCCCCCAGGGAGCCATGTACCCCACTTCCTTACCCTGGAGTGACTCTCAACCAGCACTGTAAAAGCAGGGGGGTTATTACAGGGGCAGCCAACAGGCAGACCGCGGGCCAAAGCTGGGCCACCAGCTGCTGTCCAGCAGATCCTGAAATCTTTGGATTGTTTTATTACGATCAGGATTGTTACTAGTTTTTATTGTTTTCTCTGAAGTCTGGACCTTGACGATGCCTCGACCAAGGCATCTGGACCGGAATAAGAAGTAACGGGCTCCCCGCCCCCCAGCGGCCGTCCCGGGTCCGGGGGTCAGGCGGGGGCGCTCGAAGGGGCCCTGGGCACCGGGACGGGAGCTGTCCCCCCGGCGCCCCGTGGCGCTGCGGCCAGCCGGACGAGTCCGTTCCGCGGCCGGCAGCCGGGCCCCGGGGCGCTCGGCGGGCAGCGCTGCTGGGGGGCGCGGAGCCCCGGGAGCCCAGCACCGAGCGGGCCTCGCCCGGAGAGCGGGACGGCCGGGTCGGGCCGCGGCCACGGCGTGTGCACCGCGATGCCTGATGGGAAATGGAGGGTCACCCGCGGGGCCCGGCTTCGCCCCCCCGCCCCGGCCGCGCGGCCCGTTCCGAAGGTGGGGGGAGCGTCGCGCGCTGTGACATCATCTCGGCGCGACAGCGACAGGGGGGGAGCGGAGCCTGCGGGGTGACGTACGTGTGAAAGCGTTCTTAAACGAATATGTGCTGGGTCATCATCCAAGACTGCAGTAATATGAAACATATGCAGAATGCAGGTA
The DNA here is from genome assembly GCF_965140235.1 of Caretta caretta. NCBI lineage: Eukaryota > Metazoa > Chordata > Testudines > Cheloniidae > Caretta > Caretta caretta. The sequence continues at coordinate 77,081,404 of NC_134216.1, forward strand.
AAATAGAGCAGGAGACCTACAATTCTCCCCCCAAGGAGTACAGTCACAAATTTAATTGATGTATTATTTTTTTAACGAGCATCATCAGCATGGAAATATGTCCTCTGGAATGGTGGCCGAAGCATGAAGGGGCATACGAATGTTTAGCATATCTGGCATATCTTGCAACGCCGGCTACAAAAGTGCCATGGGAACGCCTGTTCTCACTTTCAGGTGACATTGTAAATAAGAAGCAGGCAACAGTATCTCCTGTCAGTTGTAAACAAACTTTTGTCTTAGCGATTGGCAGAATAAGAAGTAGGACTGAGTGGACTTGTAGGCGCTAAAGTTTTAAACTGTTTTGTTTTTGAGTGCAGTGATGCAATCAGAAAAAACCCAACTGCATTTGTTACACTTTCACAATAAAGAGTTTGCACTTCAGTACTTGTATGAGGTGAATTGAAAAATACTATTTTTTTTGTTTTATCATTTTTACAGAGCATATATTTGTAATAAAAAAATAATAATAATATAAAGTGAGCACTCTGCACTTTGTATTCTGTGTTGTAATTGAAATCGGTATTGAAAATGTATCAAAAAATACATAATAAATTGCAATTGGTATTCTATTGTTATAAGTGTGATTAATCGCGATTGATTTTTTTGAGTTAATCGTGTGAGATAACTGTGATTGACAGCCTTAACGTACATATATAAAATAATACCAAATCCTCAGAACACCAATATAATGGGGAAACGAATTCTTACCTTAAAATGACAAGTGATTTTATGTACTCATGTGGCACTTGTTGGCATTGCCCTAGCAACAAAGCTATTGAAACAGAAAAGCAGGCAGGGTGCGGCAGTGAGGCTGATGCCTAGCAGGGCTACCAGGGGGAAAAAAAAATCTTTTCATTTTGCCTGTGCTCCTAAGAGGTTGAAAGTTACCTAAACCCCAAAGCATAAAAGTGGGAGTGGGGGCAGGTGCTTTGAAACTTCCATTCCCAGGATCGCCATGGCACATGGGTCATGAGAGACAGAGTCTACAGGCGCCAGGGCAGGGCTTGCAACTAAACTCCCATGTTTCCCTCAGGATTTTCAAACTACACTGGACCCTCACTAGAATGTGGGATTTGGGATCCATGCCAAATCCCGCATTCTAGCGGGTACTGCGTTACAGTGGGGACCGCGTTACAATGAAAGTTAATGACGGTTACTAAATTTGGGATCCGCAACCACGTTCTATCAGAATTTGTGTTATATAGACGCGTGTTCTAGCGAGGGTCCGGTGTATAACTTTCAGGTTCTCGTCTCTGTCAACTCAGGCTATGTCTACCCTATAGCATTTACAGCGGCACAGCTGCAGTGGGCTAGCCCCTTGTTCTGTGTTTGGGAGTGGCAGGGGATTCCTTCATGGTCTTTTTCCTCTTTCAGGTGCTTTCAAGGGTCATCATGGTGCACCTTGGTAAGTGCAGACAGGGCTTGTTAAGGGGTGCGTGCACACCATGTTGTACTGACAGACCCCAGTTTCTGCATCCCTCTAAATCAATCACAGTTAGTGGAGAATGTGCAGCCTTCACCGCTGAACTCTCTTAAGGGTTGGTAGAGCAAATCTGTCATCTTTATTGTAAATAAATTGCTGTAAGACCTCAATCTCCTGGCAAGGTACAGACTTCGATTCCATCATGAAGAATAATCTATTGTTGCTGCGTAAGGGAAGGTTACAGCAGTTTTCTTGATTTTTAAATGAAACCAAGCTTTTCTCTAAGGCCTTTGGAATTTTTTGGCTCGACGTCTATACGCATCTGTTTATAATCAAATCTATTGTGACACCTGTTGATCTTCCCTTCAGCTCATCTCCTTATGAAAAATGATCATGGAGGACACGTAGCTATCCGATTGGCTCTTGGTGGTTGTGCCAACAGACCCTTCTTCCGTATAGTGGCCGCATATAACAAGCGAGCACGGGGCAGCAAGTATTTCGAGCAAGTGGGCTGCTATGACCCACTCCCAAATAGCCACAATGAAAAGCTTGTTGGCTTGAACATCGAGAGAATCAAACACTGGATTGGTTGTGGAGCACATGTCACAAAACCGGTTGAAAAACTTCTAGGTAACTTAGTGTGTTTTCCAATCTCAGCTATTTGCTTCAGAGTAACAGCCGTGTTAGTCTGTATTCGCAAAAAGAAAAGGAGTACTTGTGGCACCTTAGAGACTAACCAATTTATTTGAGCATGAGCTTTCGTGAGCTACAGCTCACTTCATCGGATGCATACCGTGGAAACTGCAGCAGACTTTATATACACACAGAGAATATGAAACAATACCTCCTCCCACCCCACTGTCCTGCTGGTAATAGCTTATCTAAAGTGATCATCAGGTTGGGCCATTTCCAGCACAAATCCAGGTTTTCTCACCCTCCACCCCCCCCCCCCCACAAATTCACTCTCCTGCTGGTGATAGCCCATCCAAAGTGACAACTCTTTACACAATGTGCATGATAATCAAGTTGGGCCATTTCCTGCACAAATCCAGGTTCTCTCACCCCCTCACCCTCCTCCCAAAAACCACACACACAAACTCACTATCCTGCTGGTAATAGCTCATCCAAAGTGACCACTCTCCCTACAATGTGCATGATAATCAAGGTGGGCCATTTCCAGCACAAATCCAGGTTTTCTCACACCCTCCCCACCCCCATACACACACAAACTCACTCTCCTGCTGGTAATAGCTCATCCAAACTGACCACTCTCCAAGTTTAAATCCAAGTTAAACCAGAACATCTGGGGGGGGGGGGTAGGAAAAAACAAGGGGAAATAGGCTACCTTGCATAATGACTTAGCCACTCCCAGTCTCTATTTAAGCCTAAATTAATAGTATCCAATTTGCAAATGAATTCCAATTCAGCAGTTTCTCGCTGGAGTCTGGATTTGAAGTTTGTTTGTTTTAAGATAGCGACCTTCATGTCTGTGATTGCGTGACCAGAGAGATTGAAGTGTTCTCCGACTGGTTTATGAATGTTATAATTCTTGACATCTGATTTGTGTCCATTTATTCTTTTACGTAGAGACTGTCCAGTTTGTCCAATGTAAATGGCAGAGGGGCATTGCTGGCACATGATGGCATATATCACATTGGTGGATGTGCAGGTGAAAGAGCCTCTGATAGTGTGGCTGATGTTATTAGGCCCTGTGATGGTGTCCCCTGAATAGATATGTGGGCACAATTGGGAACGGGCTTTGTTACAAGGATAAGTTCCTGGGTTAGTGGTTCTGTTGTGTGGTATGTGGTTGTTGGTGAGTATTTGCTTCAGGTTGCGGGGCTGTCTGTAGGCAAGGACTGGCCTGTCTCCCAAGATTTTTGCTTATTTCTCTTAAAAGACAATAGGTTTTCCTTGGTGATCCTCTGCATACTTGGAGTACCAAAGACTCTTTCTTCATTTCTTTGCATGAATCCTTGAGAATATGTATATATGCAATCACCCTTCTTTTGGCCACAGGAAATGGGATGTTTCAGAGTAGCAGTCTTGTTAGTCTGTATCCGGAAAAAGAACGGGAGGACTTGCGGCACCTTAGAGACTAACAAATTCAATTAAGCATAAGCTTTTATGGGCTACAGCTCACTTCATCAGATGAATAGAATGGAATATATAGTAAGAAGATCTATCTACACATACAGAAAATCATGAAAAGGTGGGAGTTGCCATACAAACTGTAAGAGGCTAATTTAGATGAGCTATAATTTGTTAGTCTCTAAGGTGTCACAAGTACTCCTGTTCTTTTTTCATTTATGGAGATGCTAAGCTGGCCAAGACAGCAGTAAAAGGCACTTCAAGCCACTAGAGGGTTGGTGAGACAGACAATTACTCTCACTTCTTAAAAGTCTCATGAACTATTGGAACAGTTGACCGAGGGTTGTCGTGAATTCTCCATCACTGACAATTTAACTTGAGATTGGATGTTTTTCTGAAATATATATGCTAAGAATTATTTTGGGGAAGTTCTATAGCATGTGTTATATAGGATGTCAGATGAGATAATCACAGCGCTCCCTTTTAGCCTTTGAATCTGTGCGTCTAGAACAGTCATATTGCAACTCCAGCTATAAATATCAATAATCTTTCTTTCAAGTCTTTCTGGATTTTTCCCATTGCATCCTATGACAATCACAAATGCAGAAAGATTAAGGAAGAGAAGAGCCTTGAAAGCCATAACAGCTTCTGAGGAAGAAACTCCAGGTGACTGATAACATCTAACTGAACTGAATTACTCAAAAGATTACTGTACAGACAACGATCAGAACAGTGTGCCAACTAAAAAGGACAATATATTTACTACAGGCAAAGAAATGATAGTGGATGTGAATTATTTCATAAGAACATTAAAGTATTTTGAAGCTTTAGGAGTCCTCAGACAAGGATTCTGATGGTCCTCATTTGTTAATTACTTCTTATTTTGCACAAATTATTAATCTTTCATGTTTGTCAAACTGCAGTTACTTAGGCCCAGATCCACCAAGGTAAAATTTAGGCTCCTAAATTCCACTGAAATCCAATGGAAGTCAAGAACCAAAATACCTTTGTGGATCTGGGCCTTCCAGATTACAGCATTCATACAAACTGAATACAAACTCCCGTTTTCTAAATAGCTCTATTGTGGAGGTAGAGAGAGCGTTACTGACTGTCATAAGAGTCTAATGTATAGGAAGTTGTGCTGGATCAACGAACAGGTGAGGATGCACCTGGAGGCTTCCTTCTAAACGTCACCTTACCATTACTTAAGACAAGCCACAGTTGGTTTTTAATTTTACAGTGAACTATTTCAAGATTTTTGTTAGAGGAGGGACACTCAGACCTGGCCACTGTTGCTTCTTTATTTTCACCCAATGAAGCCGCAAATAGTGTAAGCGGCAGAAAATCCTTTTTTCGGTGCAGGGGTGCAGCACAGAATGTGACACGAATTACTTAACCACACTACTGTTCTTCCAGAAGGTATCCCACAGAACATGACTACTCTAAACATAGCAAATACTTGGATGGTTTTATACCTTTCTCCCTGAACAGTATTTGATCAAACATTATACATGCCTCCAGCTAAAACAATAATTTAAAAAACCAGGAATTACTACATGATGTTCATAGATTATCAGCCACCCATAGCAGTCATTCATATTCCAGCGTGCTAAGCACAATAAGAATTGAGCTATGTTCAGAGGCAGACGGCTATCCCTGTTACTGGGAGGAACTCGCACGTCATTCATTCTATCGTCTTCCATCCACATTCTAACTCGCTTAAATGTCTTAGGTAAGGCTTGTACCATCCCCGAAGATCACCAACCTCAGACTCTGGTAGACCAAACAAAGCCACTGAGTTTGAGTCATAGAACCATCACCCCAAAAGCCTTAATGCCAATCAGTGCAAATCTCAGAATTGATGATGGGGAGCACATGAGATCTTTCTCAGCCCACGCAGTGCAGCGCATCACCCCTTTTAAAGCACTTGACGTAACTAAAGCTGAGACACGCTCACTGGACGATCACAGTATCCTGCTTATTTAAGAAGAGCACAATACAATAGATCACTCTAGTGCTGACAGAAAAGTCGCCTTCCTCAGCTGTTGCTCCAAGATGGCAATCTGCTGCTGTTCCTGCATGTGAGGAAGTTGGTGGGGCTCAAAAGGAGGGCAGCTCACAGCAAGAGAAATGGCTGAGAAGAGCTAGGCAAGTTAGAGGCACTTGAGATTCATTGCCGGCCTGTGTGTTGCTCCCTTGGCAGCACACCCATAAGGGTGCGGGGAGAACCATGGAAACTCAGCCAGCTCTCACTTGCCAGGCAGCTGGGAATTGGTTACATTTTTAATGGAGAAGTAAAATCTGAGCAAATGTATACATGGAACCAAAGAAAAATAAGATCTTTTGGGTGATACCTGAAGTCCTGCCTGAAAAGGTTCAGGCAGACGTGGCTGGTTTGGATTTTGCCTATTAGTACATTTAAACCAGGGGTTCTCCGAACACATTTTTTGGTGGCCTCGGACTGTGACCCACCAATTCTTGCCGGTGGCCGCATTGACACTTTTCCCTAAAATACGTAACTGTAGGAAAAACAAATAAATATGCACCTACACGTGTCCAAATCCTCGTAATTTATTTATGTAGGGTTTTTTCAGACTCACAAATAATATGAAAAATTATATTTGTATGTTGAATATTGCTTTTCGCAGCACACTCAGTAGCTAGCTGGGAGTTTGTGAAAAGTGATACTAACAAACATCCAAGTATCACTTTTCACAGCCTCCCAGGTAGCTAGTCAGTGTGCTGTGAAAAGTGATACTTGCATGTTTCTTTGTTTCGCTTTTCTCAGGGAGCCCCGGGTTTGGAGAGGGAGGCAGCAGGGGTCTGGGGCAATGGGGGGGATAGAGGTGGAACCAGGGAAGGCAGTGGGGCCTGGGGCGATAAATGGGGGTTCGGGGAGGCGTCGGGGAGAATGGTGAGCCCTGCTGCCATATGGCTGGAGCTGGGAGGCAGCACCCCCAGGGTCCAGAGCGAGCGGCTGGAGCCCAGGGTTGGTGGCGGCTGCTGCTGAGCAGCTGGAGCTGTGGATCAACACCCACTACCCTGGGGCTGGGGCTGGGGCTGGGGTTAGGGAGCGGGGTGAGGGCTGGGGGTCGGTGCCAGAGCCCGGAGCCAGCACTTGCTGCTGCACAGCCAGGGGTTAGCGCCCAGGGCCAAGGTCACGTGGCCGGAGCCTGGGTCAGAGCCTGGGGCTCGAGCCGTGCAGCTGAAGCCCTGCGGCCAGGTTCTCACCCAGGGCTGAAGCCCAAGCCCCAACGTGCCCTGCCCACCCCACAGGTGAGTCAAGAACTCACCTGGCTCCTGCAGCATTGTGCCCCACCTGTCTCCAGAGGCGGTGCATGGTGGCTCATGCAGGAGCACCAGGGAGGGAAGGGGAGAGGCTGATGCTTTGGCCTCTCCACCACTGCCCAGGAGGCTGTTAGGCCTGCACAGAAAGCCCCTGGTGGCCGCATGCGAGAAATGCTGAGTTAAACTCACTTCCATGCTGTCAAAACCTTTGCCATTGTACCTCCTAACTGCTGGTTTCTCAGGTCAGAGTGTACTTAAGGGTTAAGTGAAGTGCTGCTGTAAGAATAAGCTTCGTGTCCTTTAAAGGAAACCAAGACAGAAAAAAATACTGACGATTTTTAATATTTTTTCTTTATCTAAAAAAATTAATGAAACGATATAGAAAATTCTATTAAACACACCTTTTGCATTTTACAGATTTGTAGTATGCAAAATTTGATTTTATGTAATGCCCATCCCCATATATATTCCAGATTAGTATAAACAAGACATGATTTCCCTGGTAACTGGGACCAGTTTTTATTCTGTCTCCTCAAAGTTAAAAGTTCATTTGTATGTAGGCTTCGGAAAGAGTTCCTTTCTCATTTCTAAACACACAACACGGTTTTCTTTTCTGGATTTCTCGGCCTCAAATACAAGGAGGTGGGTCTGCAGGGTTGCTTCTGGACCAGTCTGAATGAGGGATGGTTTATTCTCCTGTTTAAAAAAACAAAATTATTTGTAGTGTTACAGGAATAAAAGACAGAGAAGTCTGGTTTATAAAGCTGGATCTCTGCATCCCTCTCCCAAAAGGACTGCATGATCAGGCTCAAGGGACTATTCAGAAATAAATTGTTTATCATCCCTTTAATCGAGTTATACCAAAGCAAGAGTTAGACAGTGGTTGGGCAATCACCATACAGTTAAATGGAGTAAATATTAATTAGAATGTTACTGCCAATAAAGACAGGTGACTCAGTAGTAAAGCTTTGATAATTAGGGGAGGCAACATTGTCCAGTAATAACTGGCTGAACGAAGAGAGGTCCTACACTCGACAGTCACTCCCATGTTGGAGGAATCTCAACTACAAAGCTGAACATTCATCTTCCAAAATAATTTTAAAATGGTGACACCCCCAATGACTTATCTCTCAGACAGAAAGAAAAGAAATAATGGTGGGGAGAAAAGGGGACCCTGGTCTGGGGAGAGGAGGCATACAGAAGTTCTGTGTGGTAGGGGAAAGTCGGAGGGCACACAGAGCCCCAGCCTGGGGGAGATGAAGAAACATGGGACAGAGCCTGTGACATGAAAGAGGGGTGAGCAGCTGCAGGGAATCTGTGAAACAGAGAGGATGGGAGGGTGGCACATGGGGGGGAGGGGAATGGAGGGCAGCCGGGAGCCCTCAGTGTGTGCAATGAGTACAGCCTACAGAAGCATCGAAGTGTGAGAGTGCCAAGTTCATAGTACTTTGCATGTCTAAAATGACTTTTATCACTGTCCCAAAGAACTTTAAAAATGCAGATTATTTCTTCCCATTACAAATAAACTCTCTTGCCATGGTTTTCTGGAGAGAGCTGCAGAGTCAGAATATTAGCTATGTTTCTGGCTCATGACCAAAACAGATAATCTGTCAACATTTGCTTTACGTGCATGTAGCATTCAGGGGTGGGGTTCTGGGAAGGGATCAGGAGTGATGCTTATATGCCTAAATCGTCCAGTAGAAGATTTTGGAAGTAAAAGATGTCTGACAGAGGCAGGGTTCGGTATGAACCTAGCTCTCAGGTAAAGCCTGGCCCCTTCTTGGTGGCTGTAGAGCATTCTTTCTGAAAAGACCTAGTCTTGGACTGCAAAGGTGTGGGGTAGCATTTAAAGAGCACTGACAGGGGATGCATACTTCCTACTGTCAAGGAGCTCAGCTGCACAGGGGCTCACTGCACACCACTATACAGCGGAGATCTGGAACTTGATCAGTGGATCCTTTGTGTTCTCTTAAATAGTAGGGATGAATATTCCCTCCACTGCGGGAATTACTGGATAAAATCATATTGTTGGTGTAATGCAGGAAGTCAGATTAAAAAACTCACATTAGTCCTGTCCATGGAATCACAGCACTGGAAGGACCGTCCTAGTCCCGTCCCCTGCACTCAAGGCAGGACTAAGTACAGTAGAACCTCAAAAATACGAACACCAGAGTTACAGACGGACCCGTCAGCCAGACACCACGTGGCCCCAGAAGTACGCAGTCAGGCAGCAGCGGAGACGAAAAACAAAAAACCCAACAAATACTGAGCTGTGCCGGCATGGCATCGTCCAGTTCGGCACATCGGGGCTGCCTGTCTCCACCCCCACCCACTACTTGCCACGCGGAAGGCCAGCCACGTACAGGTGAAGACGCTGAGGTTCACAGGCACAGCTGTGAGCTCCCGAGAAGGAGTGCTGGGGTCGGCACGAGCCACAGGGGCTGTTTCCCGCCTCTGGCTGGGAGGAGGACAAGCCTGCAACCTTAGTCTCAGTCCAGGAAAGAAGCTCCCTGAGCTGCTGCTGGAACCTGGCCGAGAGCGTCAGCTGCTGGAGCCCGAACTCCTGCCCGCCTGCCGCGCTCTGGAGGAGCGGCTGCGTTTGAAAGGGCCCCGGCCTGCACTGCGCACCCACTGGTGCCAAAGCGCCCCCGGGTGCCTCACGCATCACCCTTGCAGTCAGGGGGCGAGAATCAGAAACTTGCCGGGCAGCCGCTGCAGAGTGTGAGCCCCCGTTCCGAGCACTCCGCCCTGAGGAGCAGCCCATAACGGCTTGGGCAAAGTTACGAACAACCTCCATTCCCGAGGTCTCCGTAATTCTCCTGTATTATCTAGACCAGGGGCTGTCAACAGGCGAACCACGGGCCAAATCCGGGTTGCCAGACGCTTTTGAACGGACCCCACAAACTTTTTATTTACATATTATCGTTATTATTATTTTTTAAAAGGATTTTCTCTGCAGTCTGGCCCCGACTGTACATTGATGAAGAATTTGGACCTTGACAAAAAATAATTGACTACCCCTCATCTAGACCATCCCTGAGCGGTGACTGTCGATCCTGCTAAGAACCTACAATGACAGAGATTCCACAACCTCCCTAGGTAATTTGTTCCAGTGCTTAACTATGCTGGCAGGAAGTTTTTCCTAACGTCCGACCTAAACCTCCCTCGCTGCAATTTCAGCCCATTGCTTCTTGTCCTGTCCTCAGAGATTCACAAGAACAATTTTTCTCCCTCCTCCTTCTAACAACCTTTTATGTACTTGAAAACTGTTCTCATGTCCCCTCTCATCCTTCTCTTCTCCAGACTAAACAAACCCAGTTCTTTCAACCTTTTCTCGTAGATCATGTTTTCTAGACCAGCGGTTCTCAACAGGGGGTTCGTGGCCCACTGGGGGTCCATGAACCCTTTCAGGGGGGCCGCAGGGCCCCGTGGCTAAAATCCAAAGCCCGAACCCCAGCACCTCCCGCAGGGCTGAAGCCGGGAGCAGCAGGGCTGAATTCTGGAGCCCCGAGCCCCGGTGCTCCCCAAGGGACAGAAGCCCTGAGCCCATGGGCAGAGTTGGGGGAACACAGGGGTGTTACACCCCTCCCAAACTACAGTGCAAGAGCAGGGCAGTCCTGGGGTAGCTCCACACCCCCCCTCCACCACCTCCTCTCTCCACCCCCTGGCTAGGTCGGAGGTGGGAAGCCAGAGTCCGGCAGCCTGGGACAGCTGCTGCTCTGACTGGTGCCATGGAGCAGGCAGCCGCAGCGTTGCCTGGTCTCCTGCTGCTGCAGGGGGTTGAAGCTGCTCCCCTTTGCTCATGCAGCTGGTAAGAGCTGCCTGGGCGGGGGGATCTGGCTGCTTTGTGGCTGGCAGAGCCCTCAGGGTACAGGGAGCGCAGGGGAGCCCTGAGAGCACACAGCCCCTAGCTACCTCCTCCCTGCACCCTGAGCTACCCTCTGCCCACACACAGCCCCTAGCTACCTCCCTCCCTGCACCCTGAGCTACCCCCCTGCACACAGCCCCTAGCTATCCCTCTCCCTGCACCTCAAACTTTTTGAGCTCAGCCCCCCCACCTTTGAGTTATAATTTTTGGTTGTAGGCCCCCCCCAAGTCCAGACAGGCGGGTGGCCTGCTGAGGTGAGTCAGGGGTGGATGTAGCATACCCTCCCCAGACCCCGACGTCGGAGCTGGCTTGAGCCTCACGGGCCCCTGCCCACCCAAAACAGAAGTCAAACTATACCTATGCAAACTTGTTTTCCCCCCTTTCCCCGGCCCAGAGCCTCCCCCTCCCACACTGAGCCCTGGAGATTTTAATGGCATGTTGTGGGTGGCCTCAGAAAGAAAAAGGTTGAGAACCCCTGTTCTAGACCTTTAATCATTTTTGTTACTCTCCTCTAGGCCTTCTCCAATTTGTCCACATCCTTCCCGAAATGTGGCGCCCCGACTTAGACACAATACTTTAGCTGAGGCCACATCAGCATGGAGTAGAGCAGAAGAATTACGTCTTGTATCTTGCTTACAACACTCCTGCTAAATCCTGCCCAGGATGAGGTTCGCTTTTTTTGCAAGGTTACACTGTTGACTCATATTTAGCTTGTGGTCCACTATGACCCCCAGATCCCCTTCCGCAGTACTCCTTCCTAGGCTGTCACGTCCTGCTCTGTATGTGTGCAGCTGACTGTTCTGTCCTAAGGAGAGTACTTTGCATTTGTCCTTATTGAATTTCAGCCTGTTAACTTCAGACCATTTCTCCAGTTTGTGCAGATCATTTTGAATTTTAATCCTATCCTCCAGAGCACTTGCAACCCCTCCCATCTTGGTATCATCCGCAAACTTTATCAGTAAAAAGAAAAGGAGGACTTGTGGCACTTTAGAGACTAACCAATTTATTTGAGCATAAGCTTTCGTGAGCTACAGCTCATTTCATCGGATGCATACTGTGGAAAGTACACAAGATCTTTTCATACACACAAACCATGAAAAAATGGGTGTTTACCACTACAAAAGGTTTTCTCTCTCCCCACCCCACTCTCCTGCAGGTAATAGCTTATCTAAAGTGATCACTCTCCTTACAATGTGTATGATAATCAAGGTGGGCCATTTCCAGCACAAATCCAGGGTTTAACAAGAAAGTCTGAGGCGGGGGGGGGGGGGGTAGGAAAAAACAAGGGGAAATAGGTTACCTTTCATAATGACTTAGCCACTCCCAGTCTCTATTCAAGCCTAAGTTAATTGTATCCAATTTGCAAATGAATTCCAGTTCAACAGTCTCTCGCTGGAGTCTGGATTTGAAGTTTTTTTGTTTTAATATCGCAACTTTCATGTCTGTAATCGCGTGACCAGAGAGATTGAAGTGTTCTCTGACTGGTTTATGAATGTTATAATTCTTGACATCTGATTTGTGTCCATTTATTCTTTTACGTAGAGGCTGTCCAGTTTGGCCAATGTACATGGCAGAGGGGCCTTGCTGGCACATGATGGCATATATCACATTGGTGGATGTGCAGGTGAACGAGCCTCTGATAGTGTGGCTGATGTGATTAGGCCGTGTGATGGTGTCCCCTGAATAGATATGTGGGCACAGTTGGCAACGGGCTTTGTTGCAAGGATAGGTTTCTGGGTTAGTGGTTCTGTTGTGTGGTGTGTGGTTGTTGGTGAGTATTTGCTTCAGGTTGGGGGGCTGTCTGTAGGCAAGGACTGGCCTGTCTCCCAAGATTTGTGAGAGTGTTGGGTCATCCTTCAGGATAGGTTGTAGATCCTGAATAATGTTGGAGGGGTTTTAGTTGGGGGCTGAAGGTGATGGCTAGTGGCGTTCTGTTATTTTCTTTGTTAGGCCTGTCCTGTAGTAGGTGACTTTTTGGTACTCTTCTGGCTCTGTCAATCTGTTTCTTCACTTCTGCAGGTGGGTATTGTAGTTGTAAGAATGCTTGATAGAGATCTTGTAGGTGTTTGTCTCTGTCTGAGGGGTTGGAGCAAATGCGGTTGTATCGCAGAGCTTGGCTATAGACTATGGATCGTGTGGTGTGGTCAGGGTGAAAGCTGGAGGCATGTAGGTAGGAACAGCGGTCAGTAGGTTTCCGGTATAGGGTGGTGTTTATGTGACCATCGTTTATTAGCACAGTAGTGTCCAGGAAGTGGATCTTAATCGCGTCTCTGCTAAGGCTGCGTCTACACTCCCCCTTGTGTCGGTAGAACGTATGTGGCTCGGGGAGTGAATAAGCCACCCCCCGAGTGACACAAGTTACACGGACCTAAGCGCTGGTGTGGACAGTGCTATGGTGCTGGGAGAGCTTCTCCTGCCAACATGGCTACGGCTGCTCGTTGAGGGTGGAGAGCTCCCTCCCTTCGGCTTCCAGACACTCCAGTAGAGACTGCCACTGGGGGCCACGTCACTCACAGCTGTGAGGGCCGAGCGGTTAAGGGGTTGGACTCGAAATCCAATCGGGTTTCCCTGCGCAGGTTCAAATCCTGCTCACAGCGAGGCCTGTGTTTTAGCCACACTTGCTCACCAGGGCAATACATCTCCACCGACCCTGAGACGCTCTCCATACACTCCCCACCCCAGGTAAACCCTGTTCTGCTCCTTTCATGGGGATGCCTGGGATGGTGCCTCACGCTGTGTCCCTGCGGTCTCAGCTTCCGAGCCCTCTGCCCCTCACCCAGCGCCCCCCGGCTCAGCCCCACCCCTGGGTGCTGCTCCTCTCCAGCGTGTGGAAGGAGCTGAGCACGGGCAGCCCGTATAAAAGGCCACGGGAGGCTGAGCCTCCCCGAAAAGGCCGTCCATGCGGGGGGGAAACGCCGGGGATGTGGGGCGGGTCTCCCCGCCGGAGGCCCATGGGCTCGTGGTCAACTTTCGAGCGCTGGAAGCAAAGCTCCAGAGAAGTGGGGGCCCCACCTGCACCCCGCTCCCCTCTGCCTCTTAGCCCGATGCCCTGCTCTTGCTCTGCCTCTTCCCATCCCCCCTCCGCCTCTTCCCCCAAAACCTGCACCCCACCCCCCCTTGGCCTTTTCCCCCGCGGCCCCTTCTTCTTGTGCCTCTTCCTGTCCTGCTCCACCTCCTTCCCCAAGGACCCCCTGCCCCCCGCTCACTGAAGACAGAGAAAAGGGACGGGTGCCTGGCCCCATGGCCCCCCGGTAGCCCCCCTTCGGGGAAAGGGGCGGAGAGGAGCAAGCAGGGGGTGAGTGGAGTCCTGGGGGAAGAGGCGGAGAGGAGCGAGGGGCAGGTAGGGGGACCTCGGGGGCCAGAGGAGTGAACAGTGGGTGGGCGGGGCCTCGGGGGAAGAGGATGACCGGGGGCGGGGCCTCTGTGGCAGGGCCATGCTCTAGGCCCCGGTGGCCCCCCAACTTCTCGGGGTCATCTGAAACCCAGGATGAAGGTGACACAGGGCCTGGTTCCTCTTTGGGCTAAGATTCCATAACACCTCTCCCTTCCTGGCAGTGTGAAGGGGCTGGACAGGGGCATAAAGCCCTCCAGACACGGCCGGAGACAGGGAAAGGGCCGTCAATGTGGAAGAGAATCAGGCCCAGAGTTAGACAAGGGGTGCAGAGAATATTCTGGATTCTGGTCATTGCACTTCGCCCTTGCTCGAAATGCTTCCTGTATTTTCTCCATTTCACTCCCTGACTCTCGGTCTCTGCCCCTTTCCCCGTTTCTTCCTCAGAATTAGCACGTTCAGCCAGTTAATCGCAGCAATCCCGCCATAAGACGGCAGCCTGAAATCTCAGCTCTCCCCCGCCCCTCGCACGACACCTGCTGCCAGCTGAACTGGAGAAAGAATGGGGAACGTCTCTGGCAGAGGGTGTGAAACAGACACCCGGAAAAGGTGAGTTTTCACAGGGATTTCCTCAAAGTAGGAGAAACTTGGGGTCCCAGTTAGTGCCCAGAAAACCCTTCAGGGATCAAACAAACCAGAGGCCCAGCCCACCCCGATCTGGGCTCCACGTGGGAATGAGCAGGGGGCTGCTGAGACACACACAGACTGCTGGGCACGCATGGACTGTGGCTGGGGGGGGGGGCTGCCAGACCTCCCTTGGGTGACCAGACGGAAAGTGTGAAAAATCAGGACGGGGGTGGGAGGTAATCGGAGCCTATATAAGAGAAAGACCCCCTGAGCCTGCTGACACCTGTGGCCCTTCCCAGCCACGCCCGTGGGAGCAGAAAACACCGAGAGACCAGGCCGGGGAGGTCGTATGGTTTATTGGACCCGCTTCTGTTGGGGAGAGAGACCAGGGCCTGAGGACGAGCCCTGCGGAGCTCGAAGGCTTGTCTCTCCCCAGCAGAAGTTGGAGAATGAAAGAGTGTCACGGAGTCCCTGGGCGATGCTCTGGAACTGCTCCCCATGAAGCCAGTCAGGACTCTGGGGCAGTCGCCTTTCTGTGAGCAGCCTGTCTTCAGGACACACAGCTCACTCAGCTTCCACCTTCCTGGGTCTGACCTCGGAGCATTCAGCATCCTCTGCCCCTCCGTGCGCTTCCCACAGCGAGTCCGCTCAGGCGGGGCTCCTGGGGAAGCCAGAGGGTCCTGCCCCCCAACTTCGCAGTCAGACGTGACTCTCAGCCAGCCAGTAAAACAGAAGGTTTATTAGACGACAGGAACATGGTCTAAACCAGAGCTTGCAGGTGCAGAGAACGGGACCCCTCAGCTGGGTCCATTTTGGGGGGCAGTGAGCCAGACAACCACGTCTGCACTTCACTCCATGTCCCAGCCAGCCCCAAACTGAAAACTCCCTCCAGCCCCTCCTCCTCTGGGCTTTGTTCCTTTCCCGGGCCAGGTGGTCACCTGATTCCTTTGTTCTCCAACCCTTCAGCTCTCACCTTGCAGGGGGGGAAGGGCCCAGGCCATCAGTTGCCAGGAAACAGGGTGTTGGCCATTCTCTGTGTCCAGACTCCTGCACACACATGCCCTCTAGGGCTCTGCAATGATCATACACCCTTACTCCACCCCCTAGATACTTAAGAACTGCCTAGGGGAAACTGAGGCACCCCCACACTATTCAGAGGAAACATTAAGAACAGTCCCACTTTGTCACACTTGGTAAACAGGGCACAACCAATCAATATGTGTTTTAATATGGCCAAATGTAAATGTCCAGGGAGGAAAAAAAATGCAGGTCACGCTCACTGGATGGGGGCCTCTATCCTGGGAAGCAGTGACTCTGAAAAAGACTTGGAGATCATCTTGGACAATCAGCTGAGCATGAGCTGCCAATGTGACACTGTGCCAAAAGGCCTAATGTGATCTTTTGATGTATAAACAGGGGAACCTTGAGGAGGAGCAGAGAGGGTATTTCACCTCTGTGTTTGGCACTGGTGTGACTGCGGCTGGAATCCTGTGTCCAGTTCTGGTGCCCACAGTTCAAGAGGACATAGAAACATTGGAGAGATTCAGAGAAGAGCTGCCAGAATGATGAAAGGATTGGAAAATCTGCCTTACAGTGAGACTTAAGGAGCTGTGTCTATTAAGCTTATCAAAGAGAAGGTTAAAGGGTGACTTGATCATAGTTTCTAAGTACCTGCTTCGAAGCAGAAATTTTATAATGGGCTCTTCTATCTAGCAGGCAAACGTCTAACAAGATCCAATCTTTGGAATTTGGAGCCAGACAAATTCAGACTGGAAATAAGGCACACATTTTTAACAGCCAATCATTGTGGCAGACTCCCCATAACTGGCTATTTTTAAACCAAGCCACACTCTGAACTGTTTTGTAATGTATTGTGGGAGAACTTGTCAGTCCTCAGCCCGTGTGTGGAAGTGTTTTTAGCCCACTGTGAGGTTCTGTACCTCAGGGGAACACCTTACACCCATATGAGTTGCATCCGAGAGTGCTGAAGGAACTGGCAGCTGTGATTGCAGAGCCATTGGCCATTATCTTTGAAAACTCGTGGCGAACCGGGGAAGTCCCGGATGACTGGAAAAAGGCTAATGTAGTGCCAATCTTTAAAAAAGGGAAGAAGGAGGATCCTGGGAACTACAGGCCAGTCAGCCTCACTTCAGTCCCTGGAAAAATCATGGAGCAGATCCTCAAAGAATCAATCCTGAAGCACTTGCATGAGAGGAAAGTGATCAGGAACAGCCAGCATGGATTCACCAAGGGAAGGTCATGCCTGACTAATCTAATCGCCTTCTATGATGAGATTACTGGTTCTGTGGATGAAGGGAAAGCAGTGGATGTATTGTTTCTTGACTTTAGCAAAGCTTTTGACACTGTCTCCCACAGTATTCTTGTCAGCAAGTTAAGGAAGTATGGGCTGGATGAATGCACTACAAGGTGGGTAGAAAGCTGGCTAGATTGTAGGGCTCAATGGGTAGTTATCAATGGCTCCATGTCTAGTTGGCAGCCGGTATCAAGTGGAGTGCCCCAAGGGTCGGTCCTGGGGCCGGTTTTGTTCAATATCTTCATAAATGATCTGGAGGATGGTGTGGATTGCACTCTCAGCAAATTTGCGGATGATACTAAACTGGGAGGAGTGGTAGATACGCTGGAGGGGAGGGATAGGATACAGAAGGACCTAGACAAATTGGAGGATTGGGCCAAAAGAAATCTGATGAGGTTCAATAAGGATAAGTGCAGGGTCCTGCACTTAGGACGGAAGAACCCAATGCACAGCTACAGACTAGGGACCGAATGGCTAGGCAGCAGTTCTGCGGAAAAGGACCTAGGGGTGACAGTGGACGAGAAGCTGGATATGAGTCAGCAGTGTGCCCTTGTTGCCAAGAAGGCCAATGGCATTTTGGGATGTATAAGTAGGGGCATAGCGAGCAGATCGAGGGACGTGATCGTTCCCCTCTATTCGACATTGGTGAGGCCTCATCTGGAGTACTGTGTCCAGTTTTGGGCCCCACACTTCAAGAAGGATGTGGATAAATTGGAGAGAGTCCAGCGAAGGGCAACAAAAATGATTCGGGGTCTGGAACACATGAGTTATGAGGAGAGGCTGAGGGAGCTGGGATTGTTTAGCCTGCAGAAGAGAAGAATGAGGGGGGATTTGATAGCTGCTTTCAACTACCTGAAAGGGGGTTCCAAAGAGGATGGCTCTAGACTGTTCTCAATGGTAGCAGATGACAGAACGAGGAGTAATGGTCTCAAGCTGCAGTGGGGGAGGTTTAGATTGGATATTAGGAAAAACTTTTTCACTAAGAGGGTGGTGAAACACTGGAATGCGTTACCTAGGGAGGTGGTAGAATCTCCTTCCTTAGAGGTTTTTAAGGTCAGGCTTGACAAAGCCCTGGCTGGGATGATTTAACTGGGAATTGGTCCTGCTTCGAGCAGGGGGTTGGACTAGATGACCTTCTGGGGTCCCTTCCAACCCTTATATTCTATGATTCTATGATTCTATGATATGTTCATCCTTATAAAAGGATTGTGTCGTATCCAATGCAAAGGTTGTCATGTTGGGTGTCTTTGGAAGGCTCATGATGCACTGAGCATTGTTGTTATAGTAATGTAATGTGTAAGGTTGTAATTTCATGTATATAGTTATGAGGCTGAAAATGTGGCCTCATGGTTTAAAACATGCCCAGGCAAAACTGTCCAAGAGCAGAGGGGCAGTTCACACCCCATCAGGGCATGTATGGGACAAACCCAGCTCAGCCTCATAGGAACAAAGGACACTGGCCTACGCAGCAACAAAGGATCTGTTGGACTCTCAAGTGAGTCACCCCCCTTACTTTAGTCAATTTGGGAGGGCAATGAAATAATGCTCACCTGACTCTGAAGGGGGATGGCAAAGCCAAGAGGGAAGAAAGAACATGATAAAAGGGAGAGGCGTTTGCCATGCTCTTCCTCTCTCTTCCACCTCCATCTACAGACATCACCACACCAAGCAACTGAAGTGCTGATCAAAGGGGAGAGCCTGGCTGAAGGGCAACCGGCCAGCCTGTGGTGAAAGCATCTAAGTTTGTAAGGACACTGAAAGTGTTAAGATCAGGGTGGATTTGATTTAAATCACTAGTAAGGAAGACTTGATTCATCATGGATTTCTACATAAAAGTGCATTTTTGTTGGTTGTTATAACCTTAATAAATATTCTTCACAACTCAGAGATAGATGTAAGTTTCATTTTTAGAAGGTAAACATGATATATTTTTAAAGTGATTTATTTTGAAAACTTTTCAGATTAGTTTTACAGCAAAATCAGAAAATGAATGATTGGTTATTTCATTTACCAAACGTAATTGAAGCAGATATTTATGAAGTTGTTGGGAGGTGAACTATCATTAATATTTGGAGGATTTTCTCGCCATGCTGTATCACAGGGATCAGCAACCTTTGCCACGCGGCCTCCCAGGGAAAGCTGCTGGTGGGCCAGGCCGGTTTGTTTACCTGCGGTGTCTGCAGGTTCAGCTGCTCCAGGCTAATGGGAGCTGCAGGAAGTGGCATGGGCCGAGGGACCTGCTGGCTTCCCTTCCCGCAGCCCCCATAGGCCTGGGATGGCAAACTGTTGCCCGTGGGAGCTGCGATCGGCCGAACCTGCGGACATGGCAGGTAAACAAACCAGCCCGGACCTCCAGGGGCTTTCCCTGACGTGCCACGTGCCAAAGGTTGCTGATCCCTGCTGTATTAGAAGGAGAACAGACATTTAAATTGTTTTATTTAACTAAAACAACAACATTATATATTCTGGATTTTTTTTTATTCAACAGCAAACATACAATATTTTAACAAAACAAGCATATGAATTTTTGAATTTAGTTAAACATTCAAGTTTTTTAAAATCAGGTTTTTTGGTTACAATTGTTTTTAACTAAAATAGTTAAATGAAATATTTTTTAAGAAATTTAATTGACTATGTCAGCCAGGTCAACATAAGAAACTTAAAATACTGGCTTCTGCAGCTACCTCAGTCGTCTTCACCTTCATTTTCCTGTTTGTTCATAATCTGGAAAAGAAAAACAAGCTTCCCTGCTTGTTCAGGTCCCAAACGATTTCTCAATTTGGAATGAACTAGTCCAAAGGAAGAGAATATTCTTTCTACATTGGCAGAAGAAGCGACTGTTGTTAAAAGTGAGATTATCACTTCAACAGTCTCTGAATCCAAGTGCTTAAGTGAATTCCACCAGTTCACTGGTGTGACTTTCTTTAAAACATCATCAGCAATCCTATATTTCTTGAATGGTTCACCCTTAGCTCTGCAGTTTATTCTAGTTGGCATTCTGGAGGGATGATTGCTGGATGTCCATGTCGTAGCCAATCCCTCTTCTTCAGCAGTTAAGATTTGACCCTGGTACCAAGTATTGAGAATATTTGCAAGAAAATGAGCTGGAGATAGTGCTTGTCCCATTTGTTTTTTTTTTTAATGCTTGTAATTTAGCTCTCTCATTGCATATTTCTCTTTTTAAGATCTCACTCGGTTCCTTCCAATTTCAACAGCATCAGCAGTAAAACAGCTATTTCCCTGCGTTCAAGGCTACAGAAATAGGCTTCAGGGTACTCAGCATGCGTTCAACATTTCTCTTAAGCCCAGTGTTGAGAACTTTGGCTGTGACAGCGCCATCTATTTTTTCAGGATTTTGTTCACAAACTGTCATCAGATTAGGCAAATTCTCAATCTAGTGTTCAAAACAGTCCACAATTGAGTTCCATCGCACGTCTTGTGGGAGAGTTAGCTTGGTTCCTCCCACTTTTTTCAGAGCAGCTACTGCAAAGTGTTTTTTTGCAATTTCAACAACATTAGCCTTTATTTCTGAAACACTGAAGTCTTTGGCTAGGAGGTGCATCAAATGAGCATTGCAACCATATGTTATTAGCTTGGGACTCTCTTCACTCTCTTCAAAATAATTTCTTCTCATCTTGGATACATTTGCAGCATTGTCTGTGACCAAGCTGCATACTAGACACCTGAATTTTTTTTCACAGTTTGGTATAGCTTTTACTGCTACTTCTTGTAAGTATTCTGCTGTGTGAGCATTTCCTGATGTATCGATTGTTTCTGTAAAGAAGACATTCCCTTCTTCTGTTGTCACACAAGCACATACAACAGGATCATTGTGGACATTGCTCCATCCATCAAGACTCAGGTTAACAATTTTGGCCCCTAGACCGTTTGCACACTGCTCAGTTTCTCTTTCATACATGTATTATCCAGCAATTTGCCTGCGACATCTGCTCTGTTGGGTGGACTGTATCCTGGTCTTAATGACTGAACCATGTTAATGAAGTGTGGGTTCTTGATCATATGGAAAGGAGAGTTTGTTCCATAAACAAACAGGGCAATTTTTTCATCAATTACCTCTTTTTGTAATCTGCTGGTTCTTATCACAAACCTATCTATGATTTGTGGCATGAAGTGAGCTGTAGCTCACGAAAGCTCATGCTCAAATAAATTGGTTAGTCTCTAAGGTGCCACAAGTCCTCCTTTTCTTTTTGCGAATACAGACTAACACGGCTGTTACTCTGAAACCTATCTATGATTGTTTCTGGATGATGGAGATTGTTTTTCTTTTTGCTACAGGTGATATACTGTGGCTGTGTGACACACTTGATGTGACTGAAACACTATCATTGGCAGATGGCTCTAAAACTACAGAAAATGATGGTGATCTTGAAGGTAGATAGTCTTCAGAATCCTGTATGTTGAGGATGGATTCTCCTAAATAAAATAAGTCAATGCAGTTATTTAATTATTATTACCATACTGCTCATTTTGTATGACTCATTGCATTCACTGACACTCAGTACTACTTTAAAGGTGAAATTGTAAAAGGAAGATCCGCCCATTTCAGCTGTTTATTTTTTTATTACAACTGCATCTAAAGTGACAGTACCATAGAGTAACAACTATATTTTTTGCTGAAACATGAGAATTCAAGAATAGTCCAGAAGGAAGACAGGCAGCCCTTAAGAGAGAAATATGAAATAAAAAAGTTTACCACCCTGAAGATCCTGCGTGTTCAAACATGTTCCTCTCATCATCTTCAATACAGCTTCCTCCTGAGAAGGAACACTTCTCATGATGTTGTTTCATATGGGAAACCAGGCCTTGCATTTCTTTGTTGCACTGTTTGCGTTTTACACGCATGCCTGTCTTACCCACAAGTAGAGGAACTTCATTAAAATATTCCCAAACTGGGTCTCTTTTACAGCCTGCTGCCATTATAGGTTTTCCCTTCTAGCGAGAGAATGGTATGGTACATGTCAAATCAATGAAGGCTACACTCAGAAAGACCTCAAGACTTCTGGAATATGCTGCTCAAACAGTTTGACTTTTGTTTCTACTGCCTGTCCCTCCCTTCTCACATTTATCTCCAGACTTCTTCTCCTTGTCCAGATCTATTCCACCCCCAACAATCTTCTATGCATTGAACTTTTTGAAACTTTGCACTTTTAGCGAGAGGTAAGGGATTGACTCTGTGTACACAAATTTGCAGAGGGACAATAGGGTTGAGGTCTCTTATTTCTCACCTCTCTATATTATCTATTTTTTTATTTATTTAAAACATTTTTGCTGTTAAGAAGCATGTTATCTCTGGAGACACAAGTCCACAGTTTGAGAACTACAAAACTAAGCATCTCTGATGGTATCTTCTAGTCTGATCACTGAGTCCCATTGGGTAGGTAGAAAGATTACCCTAAATAATCTATACAGAAGCCTCTGGAACCCCATAAGATTGGGTCCCTAATCCATGAACTGTTGGAACTCATTTACAAAACTTTTCTTAAACATTACATGAATATATTGTCTCATACTAGAGAATTTATAATCCCTATTCCATGATGAGATATCTTTGAGCTATAGTGATTCTTAATTAAAACTATCTTTAGAGAGGTTTTTTCCCTCAAAAATCCGATTTAAATAAAAAATTCTGATTTTTGTTATTTATTTTTTTTTAAATCATTGATTGTTTTTATCCACCCTGAAGAGCAGCCCACTTTTCAAGAATGAAGTAGGATGGATCTGTAAATTCTTGTAAAATGGAGACAGGTATCTCTTATACATTTCCATCCCTTGCTTAGTAACAAGTGATTAAATTATCCTCCATCCACAAGGATGGATGAATTAAGATCATTTATAATCTTCTTCCCCAATGCTTACTCTGTATGGGTGATAGTGCAGCTAAGCTATAGGCCTGATCTCAGGAGATGTAGGGTCAATTCCTAGTGCAGCTAAGCTATAGGCCTGATCTCAGGAGATGTAGGGTCAATTCCTAGTGCAGCTTAGCTATAGGCCTGATCCCAGGAAATGTAGGGTCAATTCCTAGTGCAGCTAAGCTATAGGCCTGATCTCAGGAGATGTAGGGTCAATTCCTGGCTTTGCCACTTCGTTTGGGATGCTGGGCAAGTCGCTTGGACCCCAGTTCAGCAAATATTTAAACGTAGGGCTAACTTTAAGCATGTCAGTAATCCCATTAAAACTGATAAGACAATACGTGCGCTTAAAGTTACTCACACGCTTAAGTACCTTGTTGGACTGAGGCCTTAAATGCTGTCCCACAGTTTCCCATCTTTAAAATGGAGATAATACTTCCTTTCTCCCATTCTTTGTCTGTCTCATCTAATTAGTCCCTGCCCTGAAGCTCTCTCAATCACTTTCTCACTCGGTGTGTACTAACTCTATGGGGTTTGTACTAACTCAGTGGTGCTTTGATCTCCACTGGTGTCTCTAGGGGCTACTGTAATTCAAATAATCGTTTCTATGCTACTTTCTTTACGAAAATGATCCACAAATATTCTCCTGTTTTCAACTTCATATTGCAGAAAGATGGCTGTCCCGTCTTCTTTCCAAAGGCAAAGCTATTTCAGTTCAGGGTACACCTTCTTTCCCTGAACCCATTGCAACAACAAAATAAAAAATCACTAGCCACACATTTGGTTTGTAAATCTTTTTATTAAAAGAGTTGTCTTTCCACGGTAGTAAAGCTTTGGCACTTACGGTATAAAAAATAATCACCGATCATAATTACACCAAATTCCTCTTTGTCAACTGCATACTAAGTTTCTTCAATACATTTTTTCCCATATAAAAACACTTGAGGGATGGGGAACAAAACGGATAAATAACAGTATGAGATACAAAGATACAGCTAGAAAAACAATAGGATCATTTAGAAAGAATTAGGACAGTGCATATTTTAAATGTCACAGTGATGTGGTATGCAGTCACTTAGGTTATTGCTGGCTGCATGCTTAGATGAAAGTAGACGTGTTCAGTGGACTTTCCTTTCTCTAAACATTAGTAGTGTCGTTTTTGTTTGCATGGCAAGGGAGCCTTCCATCCCATTTACTCCCCCCACCCCAGTATTATTTTGATCCCCAACCAATTCACAATTAGTTTAAAAAAAAAAAAAGGATCCAGTATCTCTCTCCATTTTTCCAGCTGTGGCTGCCTCTGCCATGGCCACATTCTTTGGTCCTCATTTAAAAAGATATTAAACTTCATAAACACATAGAAGTACCCAAAGGGTTAAATGCTAAATACCAAAGCCACCTCATACTAGCTGACAAAAGGGTCTGTCAATGTTGCAACTTTGGATGTGAGATTCAAATGGACTTTTAGTGGCATTATTTTTTTATTTAAAAACAAAACAAACCCAATTATTCTTAAACCTACAAACAGGATTATACAAACCATGAGTGTTGGTTTAGGGCCTTAAAACCTTGCATCATCACACAGAAATATTTACACACACAAATTATTTTTTGCCTAATATCCCTTGCACTGCTCTGATTATTTTTTTTATAATACTGTACCCTGATTACATTCCCATTTTGTATAAACAAGGCAGTCAAGTTAAGTTCCAAAAGAAACCCCATTTACACACACACACACACACACCCCTAGTGATTTTGATGACAAACTATTCCCATTTCCCCTCTGTTAGGGGCAAATTCCTAAAGCTGTGTTTGTAAGGCTGTTAGTATTATGATTTATTGTTTGTATGGAACCCATTTTGTTATCTAAAATGGAGGACTTGGTCATGTGATCAGGAGGGCAGTTGGAGTGTTTTCCTGCCCTTTCCAATGGTCAGGGGCCCAAGTCGTAAACAAGTTCCAGTTTTAACTGGATTTTCCCGGGGATTCTATGGGGTTTCCCTAAGGGGTTTTGCGCTACAGAATCTATATAACAGCAGCCATTACCTCAGTTGGGGGCTGTCCATCCGAGTGGCAGGTGCACGTGGGTTTGCTTCCACAGGTGATGGAAACTCCGGGCAAGTGCCACCTGCAGCTGTGACTTACCATCTGTGGCAGTTAACATCCATCGCTGTCATTCGCCTGTGAACACCCAGCTGTCATCTCGTGAGCCTGCCGCCGTGTCACTGAAGCCAGTGAGAAGGACGAGTCATTGCACATCTATTTATATTTACATAACTGGGTATTATTATTAAACCAAGAATTCCCTTTTTATAACACCACAACTGTTACTTTTTAACATTTTCACAACTCCTAAGTGTTTACTTCCCTACAAAGTCTGCGGTATTAATTTTTGCAAAAGCTACTTGTAACTCTTCACTTATTTTAAATCATTTACTTCTGCATTCAATTCTTTAAGGTTCAATTCAGCTGCCTTACCCTGGGCCTTTTTTTTTTTTTTTTTTTGCGCTTTTGTTTGCACCTCAGTTGAATTGCAGAAGTGCCATTCTCTGTTACAGTTAATTGTTTCTGAGCAACTTCCCGGGTTAACCCACTCACTCTCCCTTTTTCACTTCAAAACCATTTTTTTCCTCTTTTCTTCACTCCGACCAAATCCTCCAAACCCTATTGTGCCAAGTTATCTTTAACCACCCGAAACTTTAATTTACAGTCCTCCAGTTGCCTTTACTGGAGTAGCACCAAACTTTAAAAAAAAATTACTGTCCATCTCTCATAATGCTGCCTTTATTCTAAACCTCTTACAAGTGGACTTAAGTGCCTCCTTTCCTTCACCCTCTCCCCTGGCTCTTGTCACACAGACAGAGAGCAGAAGACCAGAAATCCGAAGTGCAGGTGTAAGCAGAGTCAGGATGAGCTCTACCCTGACATCGGTGGCAAGTCATGGTGGGTTGTGGAAAAGAACTTCAGAGGCTGTCAAGGTTCCTTCCCCACTCTGAACTCTAGGGTACAGATGTGGGGACCTGCATGAAAACCCCCTAAGTTTATTTTTACCAGCTTAGGTTAGAACTTCCCCAAGGTACAAACTATTTTACCTTTTGCTCTTGTACTTTATCGCTGCCACCACCAAGCATCTAACAGATATATAATAGGGAAAGAGCCGCCTTCTAAACGTCTTTCCCCCCAAAATCCTCCCCAAACCCTACACCCCCTTTCCTGGGGAAGGCTTGATAAAAATCCTCACCGATTTGCATAGGTGAACACAGACCCAAACCCTTGGATCTTAAGAACAAGGAAAAAAGCAATCGGGTTCTTAAAAGAAGAATTTTAATAGGAGAAAAAGTAAAAAGAATCACCTCTGTAAAATCAGGCTGGTAAATACCTTAGAGGGTAATCAGATTCAAAACATAGAGAATCCCTCTAGGCAAAACCTTAAGTTACAAAAAGACAAAAAAACAGGAATCTACATTCCATTCAGCACAACTTATTTTCTCAGCCATTTAAACAAACAGAATCAAACGCATATCCGGCTAGATTACTTACTAAGTTCTAAGACTCCATTCCTTTCTGTTCCCAGAAAATGCATCACACAGACAGAGAGAGCCTTTGTTTCTCCCCCGCTCCAGCTTTGAAAGTATCTTCTCTCCTCATTGGTCATTTTGGTCAGGTGCCAGCGAGGTTATCCTAGCTTCTTAACCCTTTACAGGTGAAAGGGTTTTTCCTCTGGCCAGGAGGGATTTTAAAGGTGTTTACCCTTCCCCTTTATATTTATGAGACACCCCCCAAATCACAGATAGGGTGAAATGCTGGCTGTGATTTCTTCCTGGAGCTCTAGGAGAAAACAGAGTTAATAAGGCACATGCACCTCTAAATATACTACCAAAGTATATAAAGACTAAACAATATTTTCCACATCTGAAGGACGATTTTAACCAGTTGATTCTGAGAAACTTTCATGGGAGAGTGCATCAGCCACTTTGTTAGAAGCTCCTGAGATGTGTTGGATGTCGAAATCAAAATCTTGGAGAGCTAAACTCCACCGAATAAGTTTTTTGTTATTTCCCGTGGTGGTACGAAGCCACTGTAGCACAGCATGGTCGGTTTGCAGGTGGAAACGCCGTCCCCAAACATATGGGCGTAGCTTTTCCAGAGCGTAGACAATGGCGTAACATTCTTTTTCACTGACTGACCAGTTGCTTTCCCTCTCAGACAGTTTCTTGCTGAGAAACACTACAGGGTGGAATTCTTGGTCCGGTCCTTCCTGCATTAAAACTGCTCCCACACCATGCTCGGACGCATCTGTAGTTACTAGGAACGGTTTGTCAAAGTCTGGGGCCCTTAGTACAGGGTCAGACATGAGTGTTGCTTTAAGCTGGTTAAAGGCCTTCTGACACTCTTCGGTCCACTGAACGGCATTTGGCTATTTCTTTTTGGTTAGGTCTGTCAGTGGGGTGGCGATTTGGCTGTATTGTGGTACAAATCGCCTGTAATAACCGGCCAAGCCTAAGAAGGATTGGACCTGTTTCTTTGACTTTGAGACAGGCCACTTTGGGATAGCATCGACTTTGGCCTGTAGAGGGTTGATAGTTCCTTGACCCACCTGGTGTCCAAGGTAAGTCACTCTGTTTAGGGCTATTTGACACTTCTTAGCCTTAACAGTTAGTCCTGCCTCCCTTATGCGCTCGAAGACTGTTTGTAGATGTTGCAGGTGTTCTGCCCAGGAATCCTAAAATATGGCCACATTGTCAAGGTAGGGGACTGCATATTTTCCGAATCCTGCTAGGAGACCATCTACAAGTCTTTGGAAGGTGGCGGGTGCATTTCGCAGCCCGAAAGGGAGTACATTAAATTCATACAGCCCAACATGGGTGGTGAAGGCTGACCTTTCCTTGGCGGATTCATCTAGCGGTACCTGCCAGTACCCCTTGTTAAGTCCAAGGTAGAGATGAACTGGCCCTGTCCAAGTTTCTCTAATAGTTCATCTGTGCATGGCATTGGATGGTTGTCTGGGCGAGTTGCAGCATTTAGCTTATGGTAGTCCACGCAAAAACGTATTTCCCCATCTGGTTTGGGAACTAGAACCACTGGAGATGCCCATGCACTGCCAGAGGGGCAGATTACACCCATCTGTAACATATCCTGGATCTCCTGGTCTATAGCAGTTTTAGCTTGAGGAGACACCCGGTAAGGTTGGACTTTAATTGGGTGAGCATTACCTGTGTCAATGGAGTGGTATGCCCGTTCAGTCAGTCCTGGGGTGGCTGAGAACGTTGGCGCGTAGCTAGTGCTCAGCTCCTGGATCTGCTGTTGCTGTATACGCCCAAGGGTCATGGAGAGTTTCACCTCTTCCACACCCCCAGCACTCTTCCCTTCATAGTAGACACCTTCAGGCCACTCAGCGTCATCTCCTCCCTGGGCTGTAAACTGACAAACCTTTAATTCTCTGGAATAAAAGGGCTTTAGAGAATTAATATGGTACACCTTAGGCTTTCGGTTGCAGGTGGGGAATGCTATGGGATAATTAACAGCTCCCAGGCGCTCCTGGACCGTGAATGGCTCTTCCTACGATGCTTCCATTTTATGGGCCTGGAGCGCCTTTAAGTCCATGACCTGGTCCCCTACTTTGAAGGAACGCTCTCTGGCATGTTTATCATACCAGGCTTTTTGCTTTTTTGAGTATCCTGTAGGTTTTCTTTAGCAAGGGCTAGAGAGGTTCGTAGGGTGTTTTGTAGGTTGGTTACAAAGTCCAGAATGTTAGTTCCTGGAGAAGGTGTAAATCCCTCCCATTGCTGCTTCACCAACTGTAATGGCCCCTTAACCTCGTGACCATATACAAGTTCAAATGGTGAAAACCCTAAACTGGGACGTGGTACAGCTCTGTAGGCAAAGAGCAACTGCTGCAACCCTACGTCCCAATCATTGGAATGCTCATTTACGAATTTACGTATCATGGCCCCCAAAGTTCCATTAAACTTCTCCACCATGCCATTTGTTTGATGGTGGTAAGGAGTGGCAACCAAGTGATTTACCCCATGAGCTTCCCAAAGGCTTTCCATAGTTCCTGCCAGAAAATTAGTTCCTGCATCTGTGAGGATGTTGGAGGGCCAACCTACCCTGGCAAAAATGTCTGCTAGTGCCTGGCACACACTTTTAGCCCTGGTGTTGCTTAGAGCTACTGCTTCTGGCCATCGGGTGGCAAAATCCATGAAAGTCAGTATGTACTGCTTTCCTCTGGGTGTCTTTTTTGGAAAAGGACCCAGCATATACACAGCTACTTGCTGAAATGGAACTTCAATGATGGGGAGTGGCTGGAGAGGGGCTTTGACCTGGTCTTGGAGTTTTCCCACTTTTTGGCATACCTGACAAGACTGGACATAGGTAGAAACATCCTTGCCCATTCCCTCCCAGTGCAATGACCTCCCCAAACGGTCTTTGGTCCTGTTCACCCCAGCATGGCCACTAGGATGATCGTGGGCTAAGCTCAAGAGCTTGACCTGGTACTTAGTTGGAACTACCAACTGTTTCTGAGGATGCCAGTCTTCCTGGTGTCCACCAGAAAGAGTTTCCTTGTATAAAAGTCCTCTTTCTACAACAAACCTAGATCGATTAGAAGAGCTGAGAGGCGGTGGGTTGCTCCGGGCCGGCGTCCAAGCTCTCTGGAGGCTTTCATCTGCTTCCTGTTTGGTCTGGAACTATTCCCTTGATGCTGGAGACATCAGTTCCTCATTGGATTGTGGACGTAGGCTTGGTCCCTCTGGAAGCGATGTAGGGGATGGGGCTGTTTCCGTTGACTGTGACTGGTGCACTGTGTTGGGGTTCAAGCTCCGGCTGAGCCTCTTGTGTAGGGTTATTGGCTGCTGCCGGTTCAGGTTCGGTGGGGCCCTCTGGTGTTGGGGTTGCAAGTACTGGATTCAGTGCTGGCAATGGGTCTGGTGCTGGTTGTTCCGCCGGTTCCGGTTCTGGGACTGGATCCACTACTGCTGTTGCAGACATTGGCCTGGGGTCTGGGTCCATCACCTCTGACCGGATCCCGGTAGAAGTTTCCAGAACAGAGCTAGGCGTGACGGCTTGTTTAGCCTGGCTGTGGGTGACCATTCCCATCCTCTTGGCTAGCTTCACATGATTGGCCAAGTCTTCTCCCAACAGCATGGGGATGGGATAATCATCATAGACTGCAAAAGTCCACGTTCCTGACCAGCCTTTGTACTGGACAGGCAACTTGGCTGTGGGCAAATTGCAAGGGTTGGACTTGAAGGGTTGAATCATCACTTGGATCTCTGGGTTGATTAAATTGGGGTCCACTAAGGAAGCATGGATAGCTGACATTTGTGCTCTGGTGTCCCTCCACGCGGTGACCTTCTTCCCGCCCACACTCACAGTTTCCCTCCACTCCGAGGGTATCTGGGAGGTATCTGGGCCTGAGGACCTCTGGTGTGATTCCGGTGCAATGAACTGTAATCTGTTGGGCTTCTTGGGGCAGTTGGCCTTTACATGCCCCGGCTCGTTACATTTAAAACATCGTCCAGCTGACGGGTGACTGGGGCGAGGTGGGTTGCTGGATAACGGTGTGGCGGGACAATAAGGTGTCTGGAGGGTTCCTTGGGGGGTAGTTGGGGCCTTGGGCTGCCCCAGGTAGTAGGGTGTGGTCTGAGGATGTCTCTTCTGGTATCCGCTCCAGCTGCGACCAGTTTTTTTCTTTTCTGCCACCTCCACCCATTTGGCTCCAATCTCCCCCGCCTCAATTACAGTTTTGGGCTTCCCATCTAGGATGTATCTTTCTATTTCCTCAGGAACACCCTCTAAGAACTGCTCCATTTGCATTAGTAAGGGCAAATCTTCTGGAGATTTAACACTTGCTCCCGATATCCAGGCATCCCAATGTTTCACAATGTGGTAGGTATGTCGGGTAAATGACACGTCTAGTTTCCACCTTAGGGCTCTGAACCACCGACAGGAATGCTCGGGTGTTAGCCCCATTCTGACTCTCGCCTTGGTTTTAAACAGTTCATACTTGTTCATGTGTTCCTTAGGCATTTCAGCCGCCACCTCAGGTAAGGGTCCACTGAGCTGCGGCTTCAGCTCTACCATGTATTGGTCTGTAGAGATGCCGTACCCAAGGCAGGCCCTTTCAAAGTTTTCTAAGAAGGCCTCGGTATCATCGCCTGCCTTGTAGGTGGGGAACTTTCTGGGATGGGAAGTGGTACCTGGAGAAGGATTGCTAGGGTTTGTTGGTATATCCTGCTGAGCCTTTGCCTTCTCCATCTCCAATGCATGCTTCCTCTCTTTTTCCTTCTCCTCCAGTTCTTTGTCCATTGCCTCCATTTCTTTTTCCCTTGCCTCCATTTCTCTCCTGTGGGCAGCCTCCATTTCTTTTTCTTTGGCCGCTTGTACATCCATCTCCCTCTGTCGGAGTTCTACCCATCTTTCAAGTTCCTTTTGTCTTTCCTCAGCCTCCAATCTGGTCAATTCCAGCTTCTGTTGAACAGTGCAGTCTATCATCCTAACCTCTCTGGTTTTTAACTAACTTTACACCCGAGAGTTAGAAAGAAAACAAAAAAAAACGTGGCTTGTAAAATTTTGCTGTGCTGTCCGGGTACCTATGTTCTCTGATAGTGATTGTCAGCCTTCAGAAAAATCCTTAAAAAAAAAAAACCTAACACCTTTGTCTCCAGGTAAATAGGCAGAAAACCCCTCTAGTTGCTCTTAGGGAAAAAAAAAACGTCTTCGGGTCTGTGAAGACTTATGAATTTCCCTGCAGGAGGTTAACTACCCTGCCTTTAGGTAGAGAAAACTCCAGCTCACAAAAGACAATCCCCTTTTGTCTCTGCTGTGGCCCCCCAGCAGAAAAAAAGACTCTAACTGCTTTCAGCTTAAAACCTGCTTTCCAGCAGCCCAAAGGAAAAAAATATTTCCTTTTAAAATTTCTGCTTCAGGTTCAAAAAATCTCAAATTGATCTCAAAATGATTTCAAGTTAATCCCACCGCTCTGCCACCCTGTCAAGGTTCCTTCCCCACTCTGAACTCCAGGATACAGATGTGGGGACCTGCATGAAAACCCCCTAAGCTTATTTTTACCAGCTTAGGTTAGAACTTCCCTAAGGTACAAACTATTTTACCTTTTGCCCTTGTACTTTATCGCTGCCACCACCAAGCATCTAACAGATATATAACCGGGAAAGACCCCGCTTGGAAACATCTTTCCCCCCAAAATCCTCCCCAAACCCTACACCCCCTTTCCTGGGGAAGGATTGATAAAAATCGTCACCAATTTGCATAGGGGAACACAGACCCAAACCCTTGGATCTCAAGAACAATGAAAAAAGCGATCAGGTTCTTACAAGAAGAATTTTAATAGAAGAAAAAGCCAGTAAGCAATCTAGTTAGGTATGCGTTAGATTCTGTTTTGTTTAAATGGCTGATAAAATAAGTTGTGCTGAATGGAATATAGATTCCTGTTTTTGTGTCTTTTTGTAACTTAAGGTTTTGCCTAGAGGGATTCTCTATGTTTTGAATCTGATTACCCTGTAAAGTATTTACCATCCTGATTTTACAGAGGTGATTCTTTTACTTTTTCTTTAATTAAAATTCTTCTTTTAAGAACCTGATTGCTTTTTCCTTGTTCTTAAGATCCAAGGGTTTGGGTCTGTGTTCACCTATGCAAATTGGTGAGGATTTTTATCAAGCCTTCCCCAGGAAAGGGGGTGTAGTGCTTGGGGGGATATGTTGGGGGGAAGATGTTTCCAAGTGGGCACTTTCCCTGTTCTTTGTGTAACACTTTGGTGGTGGCAGCTTTTAACCTAAACTGGTAAGAATAAGCTTAAGGGGTCTTTCATGCAGGTCCCCACATCTGTACCCTAAAGTTCAGAGTGGGGAAGAAACCTTGACACATATTCATAGCTCTACCCGCTGGCACAGTCTGTTCCCCAATATTCCGTTCCCAGCCCTGATGCTGCAGAGCCTTGCCTGTGTCCCCATTCCATCATCTCTTTTCCAGTTGTAACTGTGCCTTAGTGGGTCACAACTGAGGATGCCAAATTCAGGACAAACTGCTGAGAAATAGGGCAAACACAACCCAAAACTGGTGGTTATTCTTTTAAAAGATATACAAAACCAGCCACAAAAGTAAACTTCTGTTTCACCACACTGGCTAACAAGAAAACATAAAGGCAGTTTCCTCAGGCATTCCAGTTCTTATATCACCACCAGAAACAATGGATTCAGAGATGAGTGGTTCTTTACAAGCAGTCTAATCAAATAATAGGTTCTTCAGATCCCAAAGGACCAGTCACACACCCAGGTCAATATATAACTCAGATCTTACCCCAAAATCACGCTGGTGCCAATTCTTTAATATCTAAAATTCATTTAAAAAAGGGGCGGGGGAAGGTGAGAGTTAAAATTGGTTAAAGGAATCAATTGCATGCAGTATGGCAAAGTTCTTGGTTCAGGCTTGTAGCAGTGATGGAATAAACTGCTGGCTCAAGTCAAGTCCCTGGAGTACGTCCACAGCTTGGATGGGTCATTCAGTTCTTTGTTCAGAGCTTCAGTTTGTAGCAAAGTTCTTCCAGGGGTAAGAGCAGGATTGAAGACAAAAGGGAGGTCTTTCCAGGGTCTTTTACAGCTTTTGCCATGTTGAGGGCATCCCATTGTTCTTACTGTGGAAAATTATAGCAACAAGATGGAGTTTGGAGTCACATGGGCAAGTCATATGTTCATGCCCAATTTCCCTCACTCTTTGTAGGAAGCCATTACCTACACTCCAGACAGCACCTTTACATGACGGCCCATTCAGTGTAGATCGGTGTCTCCCATGGTTCATTGTCAATCAAGTGTTCCTTGATGAACCACTTAATTTGAACAAAAAGAAAAGGAGTACAAGTGAGCTGTAGCTCATGAAAGCTTATGCTCAAATAAATTTGTTAGTCTCTAAGGTGCCACAAGTCCTCCTTTTCTTTTTGCGAATACAGACTAACATGGCTGCTACTCTGAAACCAGTTAATTTGAACAGTCCCTTCAAGATGTGCTGGCTAGCTACCTTGTGGGCTGTACCCTAGGAGCCAACATTTGAAATCCAGGTATAGAGCCAATACTCATAACTTCAAATACAAAAACGATGCATGCGTACAGATAGCATAATCCTAACCAGCAAATCCTAACCTTTCCATAGACACCTCACTGAACAGTTGCAGCTCATTGGCAGGCTCCCCTTGTGTTAGGATTTATAAGGGCTGATGTTCTGCTGTATTACTCTGATGATTTCACTAAATTGATGACACTTTATTCCAGTGCAATATCCTTGTTAATTCGTTGATTCACTGATTTGAGCATAACTGTATCGTTTAACCCTTAGTTAGTTCTATAGTGTTTACAGTAATTTAGCCTTAGTGATGTGTGGTCTCGATTTGTTCACTTTAATAAACTGTATAAGAGGGACATCGGATCTTTGTTCTTTCAATTAGCAACATGGACCAGGACCATGGAGAGCCTAGGTGGAGATCATCCGGTCCAGCCTGGAGCCTAATCAGCTCTCTCAAAATTAACCCTTTGGTTTCCCCAAGGGAACAGCTGAGGGGGCACCATTCTTAGATCCAGATGCTCAGAGCATCACAAGAGAAAATAAGCTTCCCCACCCAGGCTTTCAGAGTTGAGGGGGGCAATGTGGGTGAGTGAGCAGGGGTCAGTGAGGTGGGGGTATTCCTCTGAGTGGGGGGTGGCTGGCTCTGCAGTCACTCTCATGGCCAGGCCCAGCCTGTGTCACCATCTGGCTTGCCCAGGGGTTGTGCCGTGTCAGGCCCAACTGAGGGTGTGGGTCTGTTTAGAGTTGCTGTAACTGGAGGTGAAAAGCTCAGACACTTCAGCCACCGTGGTGTTGGCAGAGCAAAACGTATGTGTGTTACCAGGGCATACTGGGACATTACTGAGAGAGAGCAGAGTTAAGGGTGTGGGAGCATTTCCTGATGTTCAGAGGTTTGAGTTTTGGTGATGTTGATATTCTGTAAGGGGACGACATCTCACCAGGCAACCGTAACTCTGCACTGAAGAAGTTTTTTCCCCTGACTGCCCACTAGATATTAGCCATTTAGGCAGGGCTAGGGTGACCATATTTTCCCAAAGGGAAAATGAGACACCCCACGGGCCAGCCTGAAGCCAACCAAATGGGGTCAGCCCAAGCACTCCCTGCTTCCTCCCGTGTGGGGCCAGCCTGACGTTCCCCCTGTATCCCCCAACCAGTGCCGCCCCAGTGCCTGAGCCCCACCCCACCCCCGCTGCCCACCTGCACACTAGGCCACCCAAGGCTCCACTCTCCTCTCTGCATGCAGGGCCAGCCCCAGCCCTCCCTGCCTCCCACCTACACGGGGCCAGCCTGAGGTCCCCCTACCTCCCGGTGTGCAGGGGCAGCCTGTGCTGTCCTGCAGCCCACTCGCGTGTGGGGCCAGCCCGAGCCACTCTCCTGAGCTCTCCCTCCAGCGCTGGGCTGGCGTTGCAGTTCGCCCCCGCTT
Organism: Caretta caretta; assembly: GCF_965140235.1. NCBI lineage: Eukaryota > Metazoa > Chordata > Testudines > Cheloniidae > Caretta > Caretta caretta. The sequence continues at coordinate 77,116,755 of NC_134216.1, forward strand.
CACGCATTTGGGTATATTTTTGCCAAAAAAGTGAGGAAGGGCCTAAAAAAGGGACTGTTCCAGCCAAAACGGGACGTATTGTCACCCTGAGCAAGGCCGATTCCAGGGCTAAACACTAAGAAAGAAAAGAATGAAAATAGCCGTCGGTCAGGATCCTCTCCCTGCTAGCTGCCCTGGTAAAGGTGGGAAGAAGCAAAGGAAAGTGACTCAGAGCCATTCCTTCAGGGGAGAAGTGTCACCACTTCCATGTTGAGTATCTTTAGGATAAGGGAGAAGAAGAAGTAAAGCAAATGAAAAGGAAGAAATTAGCAGATGTCCTTCCCCTCCCAAGCCCCTGAGGACAAACTGTTCTACACACACCCCTTTGCCTTATATTTAACTTCTCCCATTGCTCTGAATGACTTCTAGTAACACTCCCTAGCTGTGACCCCTCCAGAGTTTCAATGGGCTTAGGATCCGATGAGTAATGTCCATTCCTTTCCCCTTCCCCCTGCTCCAGTGCCCTAGCTTCCTATCTCCTGCTAGACAAGGTAACTTCCCAGTGCAGGCTCAACCTGCTTTCTGCTTGGCCACATTGACTCCCCAGCATCCTGTGTCTCATGCCCCTCTGGTGTCGGGGTCGGGGGGAAGGAGAAATACAGTGAGAGGAGAAGCAGGAAGCCATGTCAGTCAGTGACACTGCCTGTTCGGCCTCAGTGGTTTGTCTGCACTGCTGGGAGGTGATATTGTACCATTCTGGCGCTGGGTGTGTGTTTGTGTTTCAATCAGTTCCGGTCATTTCCTCCATCGCCCAGCACTGAAGTCAGTTACTCAGGGGCAGGTCCTGCGTGGATCTATTTCTCTTCCTGCTGCCGTTTTCCCACCGCATCTGTATGGTTTGGGGCTATGGCAGGACACGTGATGGACTGTGGTTCTTTTTGTGGAGTTGTGCTATGAAAATCTCCTGTGTCAGGAGAGCTTGTATGTAGGTGGAGCCCCCAGTGCTGACAAGCCCTGTAGCACCATGCACCAGACAGCGACAAGGAGACAGTGCTTAGGATGGAATGACCCTATTGAGGTGCAAACATCTGGGACAATGGGTGAGGTGCACCCTTCGCAAACACGTGCAGATGGCTCCTGAAGGGAGCAGGGAAAGCAGGAGCCGTGGAACCTTATAAGGAGAAAAACAAAAGGGACCAGATGAGAACGCAGGGGTTTAAAATAAAGAAACACACAGGAACAGGGGCCAGACAGGAAGAGGAAGTGAGGGGTAGGGATGGGAAAGAGAGCAAGGTCACAGAAGCTGGATGAAGGGTCCAGGAGAGAGGCCACCTAACATGTAGAAGCCTCATGAGGAGCGTGGGGGGAGGAGCTGGCTACTTTGGCCCAGGACACTGCCTAATCCGGGGTCTTGGACCCAGCACAGAGAATCCCCTGCAGTGATGAGGAAACTGAGGCAGGGACCCAGATTTAGTTTTTATTGTTTTGTATGATTGTACTCTCGTTTGCCATACAGGATGAAGTCTAAAAGTCTCAGCACAGGAGCTAGCAAGCAGCTGAACACAGGGGAGTTTCTGTGGGACTTGGTAAGGGGAGCTGGGGGGAGGGACTGACTGGTGTTTGGTTGATTGCTATTTTTTTGGGAAGAGACAATGAAGATGACCGGATATGGGAGCTGCGGCATGTACGTTATCCTGGAGCAGGAACCTGAAAAGAGCTTCCTTTGTATGAAGAACCTACCCACACCCTTCTAAGCTTCCCAGGGATCACCTCACTGCTCAAAAGGCTCTGGCCAGTGACCAGGCCTTCACACCCCTCCCAGGTGGTTGTCTGTGGTTTCTAGTTCATAAGAAGCACTGTGGTCCAGAACAAGCATACCCAGGAATCTCTGAGTCACTCTTGTACCCGCTAGAGGCCTCTCATCTTGTCTTCATGCTACGGGTGATGAGCAGTCAAGGGTCTTTCACAAGGGTGGAGCTTCAAAGGCTTGGTCTGAGGGTGAGACATTGTCTTCCCTTCTCCCATGGATTTCCTAGGAATGACACTTACCTTTGTTTCTCTAGCACATTGTTTCAGAGTACCTTGAAGCTCATAGCGCTTCTCAAGGTTTCCATTTCCCATGTCTCCTCCTTAAAGGACTGCCATACAATCCCACCATAATACAGAAACATTTGCCTTTTCAATACAATGATCTCCTAAAACACTGAACCTTAGTTCCATCAAGTTTAACTTCATTCCGTAGGGATCTCTCAGATTGCGATTTCCCGCAGTATCTATCTCACTGCCACAGAGCTGCATGGTAGCCTCACGTCACTCGGACAAGAATTGCTACAGGCTCAGGGGTAGAGACTGTGTTCCTGCCCCTTTCACCCCCTGCCAGCTCAGCCTCTGGTAGCAACCAAGCGTTCCACCCTCGAGTTATTCACTTTCAAGACTGAGCAGCAATTCACAACACAGATGATAAGGTTTGCCACCTTCTCTCCAGTAATGTCTGGGAGGCGTTTGATTGTTAGTTCTTCCAAATTACTTGCTGCATATTTTCAAGGTACAATTGGTGTAGCTCATTTGAGAGCACTTTATTGTGAGCATTTAGTGTCTGAAATTTGAGCAGTCAGTAAGTTTGGAAGTCAGGACTCGTGGGTTCCATTCCTCCTAGACCCTGGGGAAAGTCTCCCAAGGGAAGGCAGGACTCTTGGGTTCTAATCCGAACTCTGCCACTGCCTGCTCATTTGATATTAGAGAAGTCACTTCACCTTCCTCTGCCGTAGTTTCTCCATCAAGAAATGGGGGAAAATAATCTTCTCCTACCTCTCTCACTGTGCAGGAGCAGCTGTGAGGATCCATTCAAGCGTCTCTGCAGCCTTTGCAACACCCCCTGCTCCTAGGAAGTGCAAAGAAGGGCAGTAAACGACACCTTTCCAGCTTAGGGAGGATAATCTGGTAGGAAGACACAGGATTCTGTGCAGCTTGGGAAGCAGGGTTTGCAGTGATTACAGCAGGGTGCGGGCACCCCTGGGTGCTAGCCCTGTCTTTGGGGGTATTTAGCCTCTATTGGCTAGAACATGAGTCTGGCCTGGAACCCTCTCTGTAGCTGGTGATTCCTGACATATTGCACGAAGCCTGGAGGCAGAGGGGGGTTAAGATGTATTGGGGCCCTGGGAACAGAGAACATTTAGGCTCCCCACACTCCATTAAAAACATGAATGATCAAAATGCATGAATACAAAGAAAAGGAGTACTTGTGGCACCTTAGACACTAACCAATTTATTTGAGCATAAGCTTTCGTGAGCTACAGCTCACTTCATTGGAGGAGGGGGGTTTAAGGGGCATCTTACGTGATCCAAAGCCAATTGCCCCACCTCTCCATGGGGCTCTGCTCCACTCCAGTCCACCAGCCACCCCACAAACCGCTCCACTCTATCAGCTGCTCTGCTCTGCCCTGCCAGCCGTCCCATGAGCAGCTCCAGCCATTCTGCAAACTGCTCTGTAATAGATCTTCAGGCCCCCCCACTACTTAACACAACACTCAGTGATTTCAGCTCTTAGTAAGTTTAGCTCTTTCATGATACCAGCTTGTAGTAGAGAAGCTTTAATGCTAGTGCACCATTGGCCCAAAATGACTTTAGCTCAGCAATCTGTAACTAGACTCCAAACAGAATCAAAATGAGCTCTGATATTTTACAGTGGAGAGAAGAAACAATACAATTAACATGTAAGAACCTCCTACAGAACCCACACTACCACAAATTAATACTTACTAACAACCCCTCTCAACTCACTGACTGTTGGAACCCATGTCCCTTGCCTAGCAAATGCTACTCAATTAATGGTGAGTTCCTCCATCATAACAAAAGGCCAAGTACAGTTCCACTGGCCTTGATTCACACAATCAGGATAATAACAATTTATTCTTTCTGCCCCAAATAACAGAGAAACTGGGGATCCTACAGCAGCCAAAGTGACCATTTGGTCAGCTATGGGCTCATGTGAGGCGGGGTGGGTGTGCCTATGCAAATGAGATCAGCCCCTGAAGTTCTTTTCCACAACTTGCCACAACTCACCACCAGATGTCAGGGTGGAGCTCATCCTGACTCTGCTTACATCTACAACTATCTGGGTTTGTCCTTTAGGTTTTATCCCCCAACCCGGCTTGGCGTTGGCATTCACACAGCAAGAGACGCCCATTAGCCCATGTCAACAGTCGCTTGCACTGACCATCTTTGTGAAGTAAACTTGGGCGGGCCACAATTCATTTGTGAAATTGGTAGCTGAGTGAGTTGGGGCTGGAAGCTGTGGCCCAGTGTAAAGAGAACCACATCAGTCCCTGCTGGGTGAGGGGGAAACACACATAAAGATCTTAAAGATAAGGTCTGGGATAAATAGCACCACGGTGTTTCATCCACTGATAAGGTGGGAGAACTGTACTGCAGAAGGCCTCCTATCAGATGAGCACGGGCTGAATAATGCCCTGTCACAATGGACGAGGCAAGAACCCACACTAAGATGCCAAGGCTGTGAACCACGGGCATGGGGAGGTGGGCTCCACCATGGTCTCAGAGGTGCAGGGGAGGTACATGGGGTTACATCATGACACACTAGGATGGGGTAAATAATAAGCCACATTGTGAGACTCAGGGACAGGGGTATGCAAAGGCCTCAAAACTGAGACTGGAGGCAGAAAAACCCCTCGGCCCCCCGCACGCCTCCCCGGGCCCTGGAGCAGAACGTCCCTGCCTCTGCCTCTGCCCTGCAGCTCCATGCTGCCTCCCTGCAGCAACCGCTGCCCCAGGGTCCTGGTGCCCCTCCCTCGATACCCAGAGCAGACTGACTGAGCCTGCCCTTCCACCTCACACCTTCCCTTTTCCGGCGGGACCTCCTCCAGCACGGGGGCCCCCTCGCCTTCAGTCACCGCTCCTGCCCCATGCTGGGCAAGGGGCAGCCCCATCCCTCGCCCCCAGTGCAGCTACAGGCAGGGGAACAGCAAGGGAGGAGGCGCACGCAGCTCCCCCCGGCACCCACCACGGGGGAGGCGAGGGAGATTCCTGGACCTGTGAGGGGCCCTAGGAGCACACACAGTGACAGTGGTGGGGGTGAGTGTGTTGCTGGGGGGCAAGAAAAGGGGGGCTCCTCCCCCAGAGCTCGCTGCTGCCAGCATCGAAAGGACTGGGGGCAGTCCTCCTCTCTGGCCCCTGGCCTGGAGCAGCCTGCCTGCACCCCAAACTTATCCCCAGCCCTGTCCCACCCCAGAGCCCACACCCCCAGCCAGAGCTTCCACCCCCCACACCACACCCTCAACCCTCTGCCCCAGCCCTGAGCCCCTCTAACACCCCAAATCCCTCATTCCCAGCCCCACCCAGAGCCCTCACCCTCCGGCACTCCAACCCTCTGCCCCAGCCCTGAGCCTCTCTAAAGCCCAAGCCCCACAGCCCCTCACCCCCACACTCCTACTGTCACCCTGAGCCTCTCCCATACCCCAAACCCCTCATCTGCAGCCACACCACACAGCCCTCCCCCTGCACCCCCTCCCATCCCTAAACTCCCTCCCAGAACCTGCACCCCCTCCCTCTGCACCCCTTCCCATCCCCCAATTCCCTCCCAGAGCCTGCACCCCAAACCTCAGGATCCCGCGTCCCAGGAGGCCTGGAATGCCGGGCGCAGACGGAACACGCGGGGAGCCAATCAGGAGCCAGCGCTCGGAGACAATGGGCTTGGTTTACATTGGATCGTTGGCTGTTGGTGGAGTGGAGCGGAGGGAGACACAACACAGCCGGGGACGCGCTGGGACCAGATTTGCTGGGACCAGATTTGCCCGTTACTGTGGGGTAGGCTCCTTTATTAGGGTTACTCTTCTGGGGAGCGGGGGGTTCTGTAATTCTGTCCATGTACTGCTTATGTCACTTGTGTGTTCATATGGAGCGCTGCTCCTCCCTTCTGCAAGTCCCCTTTGTGGCAAGGCGACGACTCACCGGTGCGGCACCTCCTACTGGTCATCTGGGAATTAGCTCTTTTTCCAGCTTACGGAGCCCCTTCTCCAGGCCGGTGTCTCGCCTGCCGCTGGCCCCGTGTCCCTCCCCGACCCTGGTGCCCTTTACACTGGGATTCTGCCCCAGCAGTACCCCCAAAATCTCCGTCTCCCCTCCCAGGGGAACTCCTAACCCTCTCAACCCACCTTGCCTCAGTGGCTCCTGACAGTCATCATCTAGGCCCCACTCACTGTGGCAGACTGCAGTCACTAATGGCCACTCATCACTGATAAGGGATTAGGATGAGGTGCCTCTGTCTATCCCTGGACTACCCCTCTGCAGCCCCTGTACCTTTCATAGACTTTCAACAAGGCCTGCAGCCTGGGGGTTTGCCAGGCTGGAGCTCCCCAGTTCCCTTTTGCCCTTCCCCAGCACTGCTCTGCTTCAGGTACTTTGCTCCCAGGCAGCTAGCCCTTCCCATCCAGGGCTAGAGTGAGACTCCCCTGTCTTCTGGCCCTGCAGCTCTTTTATCAGGGCCAGCTGGGCCCTAACTGAGTTTCTCCCAGCTCTTCTTAATCCCCTTCCCTTCTGCAGCCCTCTCCAGGGCTGCTTTTAACCCTCATTTTCCAGGAGTGGGGCAGCTGCCCCACTACACCCTCCCAATGGAGCTATCCTGCAGGACCTAGGTTCCCCAGGGCAGCATCCTCCAGCCATAAAACCAGAGGAACACGCACACACCCACGCACACTAACAGAGTAAGTCTGAGCAGATCGGGTCAATCTGCACTTTTAAGCTGTCCCCTTTCTATGCCCCTGGGTTCGATAGGAGGGGCCAGCAAACACTTTCAAGCTGCAACCTAAAAGGCCACAGGTTTAGCACGTCCCTATCCCTGCTTTCACATCACAATTGTACTGGTAGTAACCCACTTGATGAGCAAACCCCACAGGATTTGGGGCGCTACAGGGATCTTTAGGTTAGGTAAAAGATTTGTTTATGGCTAAACTGATGACTCAAGGGTTTTCTCCAGGCTAGACAAGATGAGATGATCACTCTTGGCTATGGGTGATGTTTTCTTCCCAGGAGAACACAATGCTAATAGGCTGCTTCAGTATTTTGAATATCAAGGATTCATGACTAGAATTGGTCTGATAGTTGCTGAGGTGGGTGTGTGCAAGCTGTAAGGATGTTGGTTCTGGGGGGACTCAACTGGTGGGACCTGCCAAAGCAGGACAAGTTGCTTAAATCAGGGGAGTTACAGCCCAAGCCTGGGGTTCCAATGCACACCAAGCGAAACCAAACCAGCCAAAGAGAGATGATTTGAGTTTTACCCCACTGCCGAACCACAAGTCACACAAGCAATTCCCTTAGGCACTCCCATTTCCCAGTGCCACCTGTTATGGGGACAAATGGTTATGAAAACCAATACCCGAGTAAAAGAAAAATGGTTCTCTCCATCCCAAAGGACCAAGCCCCAGACCCAGCTCAATATACAAATCAGATCTTACCCATGAATCACACTCTTGCCAATCCTTTAGAATGTAAAGGTTTATTCATTAAAGGAAAAGGATATAGATGAGAGCTAGAATTGGTTACATGGAATCAATTACATACAGTAAGGGCAAAGGTCTTGGTTCAGGCTTGTAGCAGTGATGGAATAAACTGCAGGTTCAAATCAAGGCTCTGGAGTCCATCCACAGCTGGGATGGGTCATCAGTCCTTTGTGTAAAGCTTCCGTTTGTATCAAAGTCCCTCCAGAGGTAAGAAGCAGGATTGAAGACAAGATAGAGGAGCTGCAGCAGTTTTCTATAGTCTCTTGCCATGTGGTCTCTGCTTTCTTTGTCCCAAGGACAAGCTGTCCATCCCATGGCCTGGAAAAACCTCAGAGTTCTGTCCATAGGCATGTTCCTGCACACCTTGCTGAGTCACAAAGTGTGTCTGCCGTTTCTCACTGGGTCAGTTGTATAGAGGATGGTCCTTAATGGGCCATCCAGCAGGCTAGGCAGAGCTGACACCAACTTGTCTGGGGTGTCACCCAGAAGCACAGCATAAGTTTGAAATACAGACAGTACAGAGCCAATATTCGTAACTTCAACGACAAAAATGATACACACATACAGATAGCATAATCATAGCCAGCAAACCATAGCCTTGTCTTAGACACCTTCTTTGACCCCCTTTATACAAGAGTTGGTGCCACTACAAGACCTTGGTTGCAACAATGAGCTACACGCTCCCAGTTCATATCAATAACGTCACACCCTCAACGCAAAATTGATGCAGGAAGGGATGACACAAACATCACTGATTGCATCCCAAGAGCTCCCTATCCTTGGTTCTGTCTTACTACAGCAAGAATTGGGTTAGAAGCCATACCAGTGTATAACAAATATGGTTGATCAGAATCATGTTCAATAACAGGGTTGAATCTCTTTACAAACTCAAGGTAAAATTTGGTTAGAACAATAATGGATTGGATCTGTTCTTGCAGCATAGTTCCTGTATGACTCATGTGATCTTGCCGAGAGCTAAAGAACATAGCTAGTTTATCATACAAGCTCTGGCAAATGTTTGGAACCCAATTAACATCAAGTCAATGGAGATATTAATGTTCTTCATACTACTGGAATCTTGGCATTGAGCTGTGAAAGCAATTTGGAAGTGTGTCTCAGTTTCCCTTTTCAGACAGCACGTTAGGCTTGGAATGTCTTGTCTTCTGTCAAAAGTTCTAATACTGCTTATAGGCATGAACTGTGAAACATTAGTATAAAAGGGGCTGTTAACATGTGTTCTCATGTATTCCTTTTAACATGTTCAATGTCCTTTTCAAAAGATTTGGCACATTGTACATTTTTAGAGGTCTTGGTAACAGCAACACATTCGTTATAAAAATTACCATGAGCAATAACAACAAATCCTTTGCAAGTGTCCATCTACAATCACGTTACTTTTGCCACACCTCTGGCTCAATACCACTGGGGTTGTGCCTTTTAGGGTCACCCTGTGGTTTCCCTTTGCAAATTGAAGGTATCTCTTTTCTTTTTGTCCTCTAGGATCAAACCCTGATCTCTCTTGCTTCACACAATTCTCTGGTTTATTGGGTGGGCTCTCTTTGCTTACAACTATTAGAAAAATGACAGGTTTCAGAGTAGCAGCTGTGTTAGTCTGTATTCGCAAAAAGAAAAGGAGTATTTGTGGCACCTTAGAGACGAACAAATTTTTTGAGCATAAGCTTTTGTGAGTTACAGCTCACTAGTTGTAGCTCACGAAAGCTTACGCTCAAATAATTTGTTAGTCTCTAAGATGCCACAAGTCCTCCTTTTCTTTTTAACTATTAGCAAGTCTTTCTTTTCTCAGTCAGTCAGGTAAGTTGCAGCCACACAGAGAGAGATACCTGTTCAACAGTTTTCAGATTCTTAACTTCTACCAATTCCAAGGCTGGAGTCTGTCTTAAAGAGATACCACACATATCCAAAGAGTCTGAGGGTGAGAGTTTGCTTACTCTCCCCTGCATCCTTAAGCATTCTCGTCCATCCTCCCCATGGAAGGAAAAGGCCCGCGTAGAGACTGTCGAATCGTGGAAGTCAACAAATGGCTACGCAGGTGGTGTCGGAGAGAAAGCTTTGGATTCTTTGACCATGGGATGGTGTTCCAAGAAGGAGGAGTGCTAGGCAGAGACGGGCTCCACCTAACGAAGAGAGGGAAAAGCATCTTCGCAAACAGGCTGGCTAACCTAGTGAGGAGGGCTTTAAATTAGGTTCACCGGGGGAAGGAGACCAAAGCCCTGAGGTAAGTGGGGAAGTGGGATACCGGGAGGAAGCAAGAGGAGCAGCGCGCAAGAGGGCAAGGCTCCTGCCTCATACTGAGAAAGAGGGATGATCAGCGAGTTATCTCAAGTGCCTATACACAAATGCAAGAAGCCTGGGAAACAAGCAGGGAGAACTGGAAGTCCTGGCACAGTCAAGGAATTATGATGTGATTGGAATAACAGAGACTTGTTGGGATAACTCACATGACTGGAGTACTGTCATGGGTGGATATAAACTGTTCAGGAAGGACAGGCAGGGCAGAAAAGGTGGGGGAGTTGCACTTTATGTAAGGGAGCAGTATGACTGCTCAGAGCTCAAGTATGAAACTACAGAAAAACCTGAGTGTCTCTGGATTAAGTTTAGAAGTGTAAGCAACAAGGGTGATGTCGTGGTGGGAGTCTGCTATAGACCACCGGACCAGGGGGATGAGGTGGATGAGGCTTTCATCCAGCAACTCACGGAATTTACTACATCGCAGGCCCTGGCTCTCATGGGAGACTTCAATCACCCTGATATCTGCTGGGAGAGCAATACAGCAGTACACAGACAATCCAGGAAGTTTTTGGAAAATGTAGGGGACAATTTCCTGGTGCAAGTGCTGGAGGAACCAACTAGGGGCAGAGCTCTTCTTGACCTGCTGCTCACAAACCGGGAAGAATTAGTAGGGGAAGCAAAAGTGGATGTGAACCTGGGAGGCAGTGACCATGAGATGGTCGCGTTCAAGATCCTGACACAGGGAAGAAAGGAGAGCAGCAGAATACGGACCCTGGACTTCAGAAAAGCAGACTTTGACTCCCTCAGGGAACTGATGGGCAGGATTCCCTGGGAGAATAACAGGAGGGGGAAAGGAGTCCAGGACAGCTGGCTGTATTTTCAAGAATCCTTTTTGAGGTTACAGGGACAAAGTATCCCGATGTGTAGAAAGAATAGTAAATATGGCAGGCGACCAGCTTGGCTTAACAGTGAAATCCTTGCTGATCTTAAACACAAAAAAGAAGCTCACAAGAAGTGGAAGATTGGACAAATGACCAGGGAAGAGTATAAAAATATTGCTTGGGCATGCAGGAGTGAAATCAGGAAGGCCAAATCACACCTGGAGTTGCAGCTAGCAAGAGATGTTAAGAGTAACAAGAAGGGTTTCTTCAGGTATGTTAGCAACAAGAAGAAAGTCAAGGAAAGTGTGGGCCCCTTACTGAATGAGGGAGGCAACCCTGTGACAGAGGATGTGGAAAAAGCTAATGTACTCAGTGCTTTTTTTGCCTCTGTCTTCACGAACAAGGTCAGCTCCCAGACTACTGCACTGGGCAGCACAGCATGGGGAAGAGGTGACCAGCCCTCTGCGGAGGAAGAAGTGGTTCGGGACTATTTAGAAAAGCTGGACAAGCACAAGTCCATGGGGCCAGATGCGCTGCATCTGAGAGTGCTAAAGGAGTTGGCGGATGTGATTGGAGAGCCATTGGCCATTATCTTTGAAAACTCATGGCGACTGGGGGAAGTCCCGGACGACTGGAAAAAAGCTAATGTAGTGCCCATCTTTAAAAAAGGGAAGAAGGAGGATCCTGGGAACTCCAGGTCAGTCAGCCTCATCTCAGTCCCTGGAAAAATCATGGAGCAGGTCTTCAAGGAATCAATTGTGAAGCACTTGGAGGAGAGGAAAGTGACCAGGAACAGAAAGCGTGGATTCATCAAGGGCAAATCATGCCTGACTAATCTAATTGCCTTCTATGACAAGATAACTGGCTCTGTGGATGAGGGGAAAGCAGTGGACGTGTTGTTCCTTGACTTTAGCAAAGCTTTTGACAGTCTCCCACAGTATTCTTGCCAGCAAGTTAAAAAGTATGGGCTGGATGAATGGACTATAAGGTGGATAGAAAGTTGGCTAGATTGTCGGGCTCAACGGGTAGTGATCAATGGCTCCATGTCTAATTGGCAGCCGGTATCAAGTGGAGTGCCCAAAGGGTCGGTCCTGTGGCCAGTTTTGTTCAATATCTTCATAAATGATCTGGAGGATGGTGTGGATTGCACCCTCAGCAAGTTTGCAGATGACACTAAACAGGGAGGAGAGGTAGATACGCTGGAGGGTAGGGATAGGATACAGAGGGCCCTAGACAAATTAGAGGATTGGGCCAAAAGGAATCTGATGAGGTTCAACAAGGACAAGTGCAGAGTCCTGCACTTAGGACGGAAGAATCCCATGCACCGCTACAGACTAGGGACCGAATGGCTCGGCAGCAGTTCTGCAGAAAAGGACCTAGGGTTTACAGTGGAGAAGAAGCTGGATATAAGTCAACAGTGTGCCCTTGTTGCCAAGAAGGCCAATGGTATTTTGCGATATATATGTAGGGGCATTGCCAGCAGATTGAGGGACGTGATCGTTCCCCTCTATTCGACATTGGTGAATCATAGAATATCAGGGTTGGAAGGGACCTCAGGAGGTCATCTAGTCCAACCCCCTGCTCAAAGCAGGACCAATCCCCAACTAAATCATCCCAGCCAGGGCTTTGTCAAGCCTGACCTTAAAAACTTCTAAGGAAGGAGATTCCACCACCTTCCTAGGTAACGCATTCCAGTGTTTCACCACCCTCCTAGTGAAAAAGTTTTTCCTAATATCCAACCTAAATCTCCCCCACTGCAACTTGAGACCATTACTCCTTGTCCTGTCATCTGCTATCACTGAGAATAATCTAGATCCATCCTCTTTGGAACCACCTTTCAGATAGTTGAAAGCAGCTATCAAATCTCCCCTCATTCTTCTCTTCTGTAGACTAAACAATGCCAGTTCCCTCAGCCTCTCCTCGTAAGTCCTGTGTCCAGTCCCCTAATCATTTTTGTTGCCCTCCGCTGGACTCTCTCCAATTTATCCACATCCTTCTTGTAGTGTGGGGCCCAAAACTGGACACAGTACTCCAGATGAGGCCTCACCAATGTCGAATAGAGGGGAACGATCACGTCCCTCGATCTGCTGGCAATGCCCCTACTTATACATCCCAAAATGCCATTGGCCTTCTTGGCAACAAGGGCACACTGTTGACTCATATCCAGCTTCTCATCCACTGTCACTCCTAGGTCCTTTTCTGCAGAACTGCTGCCTAGCCATTCGGTCCCTAGTCTGTAGCTGTGCATGGGATTCTTCCGTCCTAAGTGCAGGACTCTGCACTTGTCCTTGTTGAACCTCATCAGATTTCTTTTGGCCCAATCCTCCAATTTGTCTAGGTCCCTCTGTATCCTATCCCTACCCTCCAGTGTATCTACCACTCTTCCCAGTTTAGTGTCGTCTGCAAACTTGCTGAGGGTGCAATCCACACCATCCTCCAGATCATTAATGAAGATATTGAAAAGAACCAGCCCCAGAACCGACCCTTGGGGCACTCCGCTTGATACTGGCTGCCAATTAGACATGGAGCCATTGATCATTACCTGTTGAGCGCGGCAATCTAGCCAATTTTCTACCCACCTTATAGTGCATTCATCTATCTATTCAGCCCATACTTATTTAACTTTCTGACAAGAATACTGAGGCCTCACTTGGAGTACTGTGTCCAGTTTTGGGACCCACACTATAAGAAGGATGTGGAAAAATTGGAAAGAGTCCAGCGGAGGGCAACAAAAATGATTAGGGGAGTAGACACGGGACTTACGAGGAAAGGCTGAGGGAAGTGGGATTGTTTAGTCTCCGGAAGAGAAGAATGAAGGGGGATTTGATAGCTGCTTTCAACTACCTGAAAGGGCGTTCCAAAGAGGATGGATCTAGACTGTTCTCAGTGGGAGCTGATGACAGAACAAGGAGTAATGGTCTCAAGTTGCAGTGGGGGAGGTTTAGGTTAGATATTAGGATATATTTTTCACTCGGAGCATGGTGAAACACTGGAATGCGTTACCTAAGGAGGTGGTGGAATCTCCTTCATTAGATATTTTTAAGGTCAGGCTTGACAAAGCCCTGGCTGGGATGATTTCATTGGGGATTGGTCCTGCTCTGAGCAGGGGGTTGGACTAGATGACCTCCTGAGGTCCCTTCCAACCCTGATATTCTATGATTCTATTATTCATACAACTGTTCTGCTCTGCAAGACCCGGAATCAAATCTGTCCTCAGACCCTGAAGCGAAGACTGCTTACTTACAGAATTAGCATGGAGACATTCCTCTCCCAACAATCTTTTCTCCCCAACAAGCTGGCCAAACACAGCCAAGCGGTTATAGGACTCTTCAACTTTTTTAGCAGCTTTCACTCCATCTGAGACCTTCTCAAAGCTTTCCACACTGGATCTTTCAAAAGGAAAGTCAGTGGATCCATTCACAACAGAAAATTTCTGGTTCTTAGGAACTCAAACTTTCTTGAGAAAATCACTTTCACCCCCTTCAGTTGCAGTCAACTGCTTGCAGAGACCACCCTGAAGATTCCTTTCCCCAGGAGCTTTTTGAAGCAGCAATTCAGCCCTCACAGAAATGCTGCCTTTACCTTCTTCACCTAGGGCTTGCTCCAAAGGAACAGTTTCCTGAGGAACAACAGACTCTTTCTGGCTCTCACTTACATCCAGGATCACCTCGAGCTCATCAGACGGATTTCTCTACAATCCCCTTTCAGGCAAACTGCTAGATTTCATCGTCAAAAGATCAGAAGCATTCTCCTTCCCTTTGCCACGCACATCCTCAGGAATCTTTTCCGGCTTGCGACAAGTTTCCAACCTGTCAGTAGCTAACACAGTTAAATCACCTTTAAGCTCTCCTTGCGCCCTGGCTAGGCTATCACCCTGATTAGACAGGTTGCTACATCCTTTTCCAACCACACTTTAGCAAGAGGCAAAATACAAGCACCAGAATTGTTTGGTCTCTGGGATTTTGCTAAGACACTGACTGGATGCAACCTAGTTACAGTGCCATTCTCCCTAGCAGACACAAACTTAGGACCATTTCCTTCCTGGGCCTTAGTTGAATCCAGAACCAACTCTGAGACAACTCCACTGTTCTCAACCAGCACAGGCTGAAAGGCCCCTTCTGTCTGCTCCACAGACAAAGAAGAGACGGAGACACATTCTCCTTCACCAGACACCCAGCTTGGGATCTCATTTCCCTTGTCCCAGCACACAGGGCTGTTCACAGACAACTGCTTGGAGACCGCAGTAGCTCCCTCCATAGGCAAGTCAATACCCCTGACAGACAAAGGCACATTTCCTTCACTGTCACAATTCTCCACACAGGTAAGGTGTAGGGACACTCATCTTCCACTATCCTTGCCTTCCCAAACTGCTGACTAGACAAAGCCATCAGCTCACAAGGCTGCCTAGGCTCATCCCAAATCTCCTTACCAGGCATAGTGCCACTCCCCACAGACAAACTGCTGCTCTTTTCACTACTCTGAGCTACTTCCAGCAAATCACAGTTACCCTTTTCAGCTTCACTTTCACAGGCTGTACTAGCCAACAATATTTCACCCTTTCTTTCCTCAGTTAGGGCTTTAACCTGACCATCCACTTTCATCAGCTCCCGAGAAACATTTTCCTGACCAATGAGTTCTTTCTGTGCTTCATCTAATTCCAGATTCACTTCTGAGATATTAGAGAGACATTCAGAAACTTCATTTCAGGACCAATTGCTCTTTTCCTTAGACAAATATTGGGAGAAGCCCTCCCCAGGCAAATCATGGCCCACAATAGACACAGGTTGAAGATCATTCCTTTCCTGTGAGTGGTTTCCTGGACTGAACAAAGCTTTAATATTTTCCCCGGTCATAAGATCCTTAGGGAATAACTTCCTTACACCAGCTATAATTTCATGCTTAGGAACCATTCCATTCAAGGTGGATTCTGGCTAAAGGCACGCTTACAGTAAACTCATGGAGGACTACAGCATTCAAACTCTGATTTGGTAAGTAATCTTCCTCTTTGACAAGATCTGCTTAACTAGAGCCATGTTAAAAGCCATAATTTGCCCTCAACAGCTTTTACCATTGACTTTTACACTCTCTATGAATTTTTCACTGTCACTTCCATACAGAGCATTGGCACAATTTATGGAGTCACCCTCTACTGAACTCACAGAAAGAGCATTTACATAAAAGGTGGCAGTGTTGGGGTACATTTGGTTACACTCAGACAACTGCTCAGAGCTATACAACATACCAACATCGTTATAAACTGGACTGTCAAGAGGATACACTTTCTGCTCTTCTTCCATTGCTTTTTTGACTTGGAGCTGAAGTCTGGCCATCTCCTGTTGCATCTGCTGAGCTTTCTTCTTCCTTTCACCAGCTTGCCTCTCTGTCTCAGCTATCTTTTGTTTTCCAGCCATGGAATTTCTGCTCGTTTCTGTTCATGCTCAAGTTGCAGTTTATTTGCTGCCTTCTGCATTCTAATTGCTTCTGCAGCTTCTGTAGCCTCAGGTAAGGGCTGTGCTCCTGCCTTCTGATCACTGGCCATTAACAGAACTCACAGTTCTTGATTTGTAGCTTTCTTTCGAAAACTTATCCCCTTTTCTGAACACAAATCTTTCAGGGCTTTTTGGTCAAGGCCCTCATATGCTCTTTGCTCATCCATTGCAACTGCTCTTTAACCAACCAAACTCTCAAGACCAAAATTCCAATTTGGATATTGTGGGGCTCTGACCCAAAACTTAATTGACCTGGTTCTGTGGACCCAAGCACGACTACTCCATTGTAAGGATGCTGGCTCTGGCGGGACCCAACTGAGGGGGCCAGTTCAATAACTTTTTTCTTTTACTGAGGTATTGGTTTTCATCACCATTTCTCCCCATCACTTGTGGCACTGGGAAACTGGAGTGTTGAAGGGAATTGTATGTGTGACTGTGGTTAGCTAGTGGGATAAAAGCAAAGTCTTCTCTCTTTGGCTGGTTTGGTTTGCCCTGAGTGTGTAACAGGAGTAGGGGGCTCCAGCCCCGGATGCCCCACGCCCAGCAAGGCCTCACCCATGGCCAAGCTGGAAGGTGGAGCGGGGCTGGGGAGCCTGCCCCCCCAAACAGGGTGGAGGTTTGGGGAAAGCAGGCCCCTGCCCATGTCCCGGCCCCCGGGAGCCCACACAGCTCTGACTGTGGCCGGGCTGCGGCTCTGAGTCCCCAGGCCAAAGCCCGGTCAGGGAGAGCTATGCGGACAGCTGTGAGAAGACGCAGAGGGGCAGACCCGCCACCTGCCCCAGGCGGGCGGGGAGTGCCAGAGATGGGGACACAGGCCATGGGGTGCTCTCAGCCCCCCCACACACACCCTGGGCAGGTGGAGGGTCCACCGCTGCTCCTTACAGCAGCCCGAGATCCCTGGCCAGGCTCTACACTGGCCTGGCTGCGGGGTGGGGCCTCGGGGGGAAGGGAACAGAGTCTGCCCCAGTGAAAAAGTTGGAGGGCCCTGGCCCCCTGGACTCCCAGTTCCGGCACCACTGATTCCCACGCAGTTTGGGGCTGGAGGAGACGCCCCATGAGGTGATACTCCCCATCTTCCTTTGCCGCCGAACCCTGGCTGCCTGGACAGGCCTGGGAGGATGCAGAGGGGGCCCGTCACCAGTGCTGGTGAGAAGTCATGGGCAGCAGCAAAGAAAAGAAGAAGCAGGAGAGGGAGGCAGCGTCTGTTGCTGCTCCCCCAGCCGCACTCACCAGATGATCCCCGCACCGGCTCACCCAAGAAGCCGTACCCCATGCACGGCCAGCAGAAGAGAGGGCGCAGGAGCTAAATCATCCTGTCCGAGCATCATGAGATTTTCCCAGGGCCCCCCAACCCTGGGCCCGGGAATTAATCTGGCACAGCCTGGAGGGGACTCGCCCCTGGCCTACAGCAGCGATGGCTGCAGAGCTCAGGATCCCGCGTCCCAGGGGGCCTGGAATGCCGGGCGCAGACGGAACACGCGGGGAGCCAATCAGGAGCCAGCGCTCGGAGACAATGGGCTTGGTTTACATTGGATCGTTGGCTGTTGGTGGAGTGGAGCGGAGGGAGACGCAACACAGCCGGGGACGTGCTGGGACCAGATTTGCTGTGATCAGATTTGCCCGTTACTGTGGGGTAGGCTCCTTTATTAGGGTTACTCTTCTGGGGAGCGGGGGGTTCTGTAATTCTGTCCATGTACTGCTTATGTCACTTGTGTGTTCATATGGAGCGCTGCTCCTCCCTTCTGCAAGTCCCCTCTGTCGCGAGGGGACGACTCACCGGTGCGGCACCTCCTACTGGTCATCTGGGAATTAGCTCTTTTCCAGCTTACGGAGCCCCTTCTCCAGGCCGGTGTCTCGGCTGTTGCTGACCCCGTGTCCCTCCCCGACTCTGGTGCCCTTTACTCTGGGGTTCTTCCCCAGCAGTACCCCCAAAATCTCCGTCTCCCCTCCCAGGGGAACTCCCAACCCTCTCAACCTGCCTTGCCTCAGTGGCTACTGCCAGTCATCATCTAGACCCCGCTCACTGGAGCAGACTACAGTCAGTAGTGGCCACTCATCACTGGCAAGGGGTTAGGACCAGCTACCTCTGCCTATCCCTAGGCTCCCCCTCTGCAGCCCCACTACCTTTCATAGGCCTTCAAAAAGGCCTCCAGCCTCGGGGTTTACCAGGCTGGAGTGCCCCAGTTCCCTTTTGCCCTTCCCCATTACTGCTCTGCTCTGCTCTGCTTCAGGTACCTTGCTCCCAGGCAGCAAGCGCTTCCCACAAAAGGCTAGAGTGAGACTCCCCTGCCTGCTGGCCCTGCAGCTCTTTTATCAGGGCCAGCTGGGCCCTAACTGAGCTGGCCACAGCTCTGCTCAGCTCCACACTCAGCTTCCCCCAGCTCTTCTTAATCCCTTTCCCTGCTGCAGCCCTCCCCAGGGCTGCTTTTAACCCTTATTTTCTAGGAGTGGGGCAGCTGCCCCACTACAGCCTCCCAATGGAGCTATCCTGCAGGACCTAAGTTTCCCAGGGCTGGGTTTCTCCAGCCCTACAACCAGATGAACACGCACACACACACACATTAACAGAGTAAGTCTGAGCAGACCGGGTCAATCAGCACTTTTAAGCTGTCATCTTTACATGTTCCTGGGCTCCATAGGCTGGGTCAAGCAGCACTTTCAAGCTGCAACCCTTATCTGCCACAGGTTTCGCACGTCCCTGTCCCCACTTTCATGTCACAAGGGTACTGGTAGTAACCCACTTGAGGAGCTAACCCACAGGATTTGGGGCGCTACAGGGATCTTTAGCTTTGGTAAAAGATTTGTTCATGGCTAAACTGATGACTCAAGGGTTTTCTTTAGGCTAGACAATAGGAGATGATCACTCTTGGCTGTGGATGGTGTTTTTCTCTAGGGAGCTCACAATACAGTTAGGCTGCTTCAGTATTTTGGATTTCAATCAAGGATTCATGACTAGAATTGGTCTGATAACTGCTGAGCTGGGTGTGTGCAGGCGGTAAGGAAGCTGGTTCTGGGGGGACCCAACTGGTGGGACCTGCCAACTCAGGACAAGTTGCTTAAAGCAGGGCAGTTATAGCCCAATGCTGGGGTTCCATTGCACACCAGGGCAAAGCAAACCAGCCAAACAGAGAAGACTTTGGTTTTATCCCACTAGCTAACCACAAAATCTGCTTAACTAGAGCAATGTTAGATGCCATAATTTCCCCTAAACAGCTTTTACCGTTGACTTTTACACCCTTTATGAATTTTTCACTACCACTTCCCATACATAGCATTGGCACTGTCTATGGAGTCACCCTCTACAGTAACGGCATTTACATAAAAGGTGGCAGTGTTGGGGTACATTTGGTTACACTCAGACAACTGCTCAGAGTTATACAACATACCAACATCGTTATAAACTGGACTTTCAAGAGGATACACTTTCTGCTCTTCTTCCATTGCTTTTCTGACATGGAGCTGAAGTCTGGCCGTCTCCTGTAGTATCTGGTGAGCTTTCTTCTTCCTTTCACCAGCTTGCCTCTCTGTCTCAGCTATCTTTTGTTTTCCAGCCATTGAATTTCTGCTCGTTTCTGTTCATGCTCAAGTTGCAGTTTATTTGCTGCCTTTTGCATTCTAATTGCTTCTGCAGCTTCTGTAGCCTCAGGTAAGGGCTGTGCTCCTGCCTTCTGATCACAGGCCATTAACAGATCTCCCGGTTCTTGATTTGTAGCTTTCTTTCGAAAACTTATCCCCTTTTCTGAACACAAATCTTTCAGGGCTTTTTGGTCAAGGCCCTCATATGCTCTTTGCTCACCCATTGCAACTGCTCTTTAATCAACCAAACTCTCAAGACCAAAATTCCAATTTGGATATTGTGGGGCTCTGACCCAAAGCTTAACTGACCTGATTCTGTGGATCCAAGCACGACTACGCCACCGTAACGATGCTGGTTCTGGCGGGACCCAACTGAGGGGGCCAATTCAGGACAAATTGCTTAAAGCAGCACAGTTCCTGCCAAAGGCTGGGGTTCCATTGCACACCAAGGCAAACCAAACCGGCCAAAGAGAGACGACTTTGAGAAGGCGGTTGGACGAGATGACCTCCCGAGGTCCCTTACAACCCTGATAGTCTATGACTTTGATTTATCCCACTGGCTAACCACAAGTCACACAAGCAATTCCCTTCGACACTCCACTTTCCCAGTATCACCACCAGTGCCCCTCGTTATGGGGACAAATGGTTATGAAAACCAATACCCCACTAAACGAAAAAAGGTTCTCTTGATCCCAAAGGAACAAGCCCCAGACCCAGCTCAATATACAAATCAGATCTTACCCACAAATCACGCTCTTGCCCATCCTTTAGAATCTAAAAGCTAAAGATTTATTCATAAAAAGAAAAAGATATAGACGAGAGCTAGAATTGGTTATGACATACAGTAAGGGCAACGGTCTTGGTTCAGGCTTGTAGCAGTGATGGAATAAACTGCAGGTTCAAATCCAGTCTCTGGAGTATATCCACAGCTGGGATGGGTCATCAGTCCTTTGTGTAGAGCTTCCGTTTGTATCAAAGTCCCTCCAGAGGTAAGAAGCAGGACTGAAGACAAGATGGAGGAGCTGCAGCAGCTTTCTATAGTGACTTGCCAAGTGGTCTCTGCTTTCTTTGTCCCAAGGACAAGCTGTCCATCACATGGCATGGAAAAACCTCAGAGTACTGTCCATAGGCATGTTCCTGCACACCTTGCTGAGTCACAAAGTGTGTCTGCCATCTCTCACTGGATCAGTTGTATAGAGGATGGTCCTTAATGGGCCATCAAGGAGGCTAGGCAGAGCTGACACCAACTTGTCTGGGGTGTCACCCAGAAGCATAGCATAAGTTTGAAATACAGACAGTACAGAGCCAATATTCGTAACTTCAACGACAAAAATGATACACACATACAGATAGTATAATCATAGCCAGCAAACCATAACCTTGTCTGAGACACCTTCTTTGACCCCCTTTATACAAGACTTGGTGCCACTACAGGACCTTGGTTGCAACAATGATCTACACGGTCCCAGTTTATATCAATAACGTCACATCCCCAATGCAAAATTGATGCAGGAAGGGATGACACAAACATCACTGACTGCATCCCAAGAGCTCCCCATGCTTGGTTCTGTCTTACTACAGCAAGCATTGGGTTAGAAGCCATATCAGCATATAACAAATATGGTTGATCAGAATCATGTTCAATAACAGGACTGAATCTCTTTACAAACTCAAGGTAAAATTTGATTAGAACAATAATGGATTGGATCTGTTCTTGCAGCATAGTTCCTGTATGTCTCATGTGATCTTGCCGAGAGCTAAAGAACATAGCTACTTTATCAGACAAGCTCTGGCAAATGTTTGGAACCCAATTAACATCAACTCAATGGAGATGTTCACGTTGTTCAAAGTACAGGAATCTTGGCATTGAGCAGTGAAAGCAATATGGTAGTGTGCCTCAGTTTCCCTTTTCCGACAGCACGTTAGGCTTGGAATGTCTTGTCTTCTGTCAAAAATTCTAATACTGCTTATAGGCATGAACTGTGAAACATGAGTATAGCAAGGCCTTTTAACACAAAGTGTGTTCTCATGTATTCCTTTTAACCTGTTGTGACGTTATTGACTTGAACTGTATAGATCACTGCTGCAACCAAGGTCCTGTAGTGGCACCAAATCTTATATAAAGGGGGTCACATGAGGTGTGTAAGACACGGTTCTGGTTTGCTGGTTATGATGATGCTGTCTATACGTGTGTATCATTTTTGTTGCAAAAGTCATGAATATTGACTCTGTACTGTCTGTATTTCAAACTTATGCTGTGCTTCTGGGTGACACCCCAGACAAGTTGGTGTCAGCTCTGCCTAGCCTGCTTGATGGCCCATTAAGGACCATCCTCTATACAACTGACCCAGCGAGAGAAGGCAATGTTGGTATGTTGTAGAACTCTGAGCAGTTGTCTGGGTGTAACCAAATCTACCCCAACACTGCCACCTTATACGGAAATGCTCTTACTGGGAGTTCAGTAGGGGGTGCCCCATAAATTGTGCCAATGCTCTGTATGGGAGTGGTAGTGAAAAATTCATAGAGAATGTAAAAGTCAAGAGTAAAAGCTGTTGAGGGCAAATTATGGCTTCTACCATGGCTCTAGTTAATCAGATCTTGTCAAAGAGGAAGATTACTTCCCAAATCAGAGTGTGAATGTTGTTGTCCTCTGTGAGTTTACTGTAAGCGTGCCTTTAGCCAGAATCCACCTTGAAAGGAATGGTTCCTAAGCATGAAGTTGTAGCTGGTGTCAGGAAGTTATTGCCTAAGGATCTTTTGATTGGGGAAAATATTAAAGCTTTGTTCAGTCCAGTTAGCCACTCCCGTAAAGAAATTATCTTAAACCGGTGTCTCTAATGGGCAATGATTTGCCTGGGGAGGGTTTCTCCAAAGGTTTGTCTGAGGAAAAGAGCTGTTTGGCTGTGAAGGAAGTTTCTGAATGTCTGTCTTATGTCTCAGAAGTGAACCTGGAATTAGAGCAGAAAGAACTCATTGTTCAGGAAAATGTTTCTCAGGAGACTATGCTCAGGTTAAAGCCCTAACTGAGGAAGGAAAGGGTAGATTTTTGATGGGTGATGGCTTGTTGGCTAGTACAGCTTGTAAAAGTGAAGCTGAAAAGGGTAACTGTGATTTGCTGGAAGTAGCTCAGAGTAGTGAGAACAGCAGCAGTTTCTCTGTGGGGAGTGGCAATGTGCCTGGTCAGGAGATTTGGGATGAGCCTAGGCAGCCTTGTGAGCTGATGGCTTTGTCTAGTCAGCAGTTTGGGAAGGCGAGGATAGTGGCAGATGAGTGTCCCTATACCTTACCTGTTACCCGTGTGGAGAATTGTGACAGTGAAGTAAATGTGCCTGTGTCTGTCAGGGGTATTGACTTGCCTATGGAGGGAGCTAACCCGGTCTCCAAGCAGTTGTCTGAGAACAGCCCTGTGTGTTGGGACAAGGGAAATGAGAATGTGTCTCCGTCTCTTCTTTGTCTGTGGAGCAGACAGAAGGGGCCTTTCAGCCTGTGCTGGTTGAGAATAGTGCAGTTGTCTCAGAGTTGGTTCTGGATTCAATGAAAGCCCAGGAAGGGACTGCTCCTAAGTTTGTGTCTGCTAGGGAGAATGGCACTGTAACTAGGGTGCATCCAGTTAATGTCCTAGCAAAATCCCAGAGACCAGACAATTCTGGTGCTTGTATTTTGCTTCTTGCTAATGTGTGGCTGGGAAAGGGTGTAGCAACTCTGTCTAATCAGGGTGATAGCCTAGCCAGGGCTCAAGGAGAGGAGAAAGGTGATTTAATTGTGTTACCTACTGATGGTGTGGAAACTGGTAGCTAGAAGGATAAGATTCCTGAGCTTGTTTCCGATGAAGTGAGCTGTAGCTCACGAAAGCTCATGCTCAAATAAATTGGTCAGTCTCTAAGGTGCCACAAGTACTCCTTTTCTTTCTGAGCTTGTGTGTGGCAAAGGGAAGGAGAATGCTTCTAACCTTTTATCTAGGAAGTCTAGCAGTTTGCCTGAAAGGGGATTGTGTAGGAATCCGCCTGATGGGCCAGAGGTGATTCTGGATGTAAGTGCGAGTCAGAAAGAGCCTGTGGTTGCTCAGGGAAGTGTTCCTTTAGAGCAAGCCCTAGGTGAAGAGGGTAAAGGCAGCATTTCTGTGAGGGGTGAATTGCTGCTTCGAAAAGCTCTTGGGGAAAGGAATCCTCAGGGTAGTCTTTGCAAGCCTTTTGCATTCTAATTGCTTCTGCAGCTTCTGTAGCCTCAGGTAAGGGCTGTGCTCCTGCCTTCTGATCACTGGCTATTAACAGATCTCACAGTTCTTGATTTCTAGCCTCACAGGTGTAGTAGGTTCAGTAACATCTGGAGCAGAGATCCCCCATGATGCAGTGCTTCCCTGCTTTTCTGGTCCCATAGTTCAGTGCAGTTTTCTGTTCACCATTCTGTATGCTAATGGAGAAGTCTCCCTGTCCCATCTTTCATGCAGATGTGGCTAGCGGAGTTGCCTCTCTTCTGCATTTTGTATGCTAATGGAGAAATCTTAATCTTGTCACCCTGGTCAGGAGGGGTCTAGGTGTGTCTCCCAACACCCTTCACTGCTCTCTGCAAGTCTTTTCTCCGATTGGTTTTGATTCAAGCAGAGACTGGTTGGGCGGGGGTTTCATGAGTCAGACAGACCCGACATTGGACTCTGGCTCCCCAAGAACACAGATTTGACTGGTATCTTTGCCCATTGACCTTCCCATTCTTCTACAAAAGGAGACTTTGAACCCTATTGGTGGCCACTGGGCCACGTCTGTCCGCTGGGAGGGAGCTGGTTGTGTGGGGGTTGGGCCCCTTGTAAATGCTGTTATTGTTGGTGGGTTATTAGTCTAGTTGCTCCTGTTCTTTCCTTAGCCCCAGGCCTTTCTTCCCTCTCCCCAATAAGCTCCCTCACCTGTTGTGTTGTTACTGGGGGGATTGTGATCAATTTGTACCCTTGTGCATGGAGGACAATCCCAGTCTGTTATCGGGCCCTACACCGTTCCCCAGGTCCCACAACACCGTTCCCCAGGGCACAGCAGCCCTTGAGACTCAGGTGCTAAGAGGGCCCCCGGGGGCGAAGTCAGCAGGTGCCAAGAGAAGGACCCCGGTTGGTTCCATCCCCCACAGGGAAGAAGCTCCACTGAGCCGCAGGCAACAGGGAGAAGGCTTGAGCCAGGCCTCAGAGCAGGGCTTGCAGGGCTACTGACTTCTCTTTCTGGCCCTCCCACTGCCCTGATGTGGGGCCCTGGGCAGGTCACTTCTGTTAGGGGGCTTATTCCTTCACCCACTTACTTCCCTGGTCCTTCTCGCATGAACAGAGAGCAACAATACCCGAAGTCCAAAGGTGCAAACAATTCAATGTTTGTTGGGGTGAACTTCCAGCAAGCATGATTCCAGTTTCCTTCCTTCGTATCCCCCTTCCCAGCTCTGACACCACAGAGCCTTACACCTGTGTCCCTGTTCCTGCCCTTAGCCAAACATGATTCCAATTTCCCCATCCCCATTCCCTGTTTCCGTCCCCCACCCAGCCACCCACTCACTGATTGACTGCATACTATGTAGTAAAACTTGAGTTCTGCTTAGCTATACCTTCACCAATCATTTTCCTGAAATTTAACTAACCAATCCTTATATATTGTAACATGATTATGTAACCAGTTATATCCCACCACCTGAATTAGTTTACACCCAGCAAAATTAATTACACAGCAGACAGGAACAATCACAGAACCAGACAGAGATTATACAGACAAACAATAGAAAAGTGGGAACTATAATGACAAAACAATATAGAAATGAGGATTTCACATCCCAGCTATTGATAAGCAAGTTCTTGCCAGACAGGATGCTATCAAACTAAGTTTCCTTGTACATTTTCTAGGCACTTCCCTTTCTCGGGAGGTGATAGGCACTATCAGGACAGAATTGTATTCCTAACAGCCCAATAGCACCTTCTTTCAATGTGATTAGTTTGGAATGTGAGGAAGTGACCGGTAGCTTCCCAGCTTATGGCTGCCTCTGTTGCTTATCCAAAGGCCTTAGCCTAAGAACAGGGCCTCAGACTGTCACAGTAAGAGAAGGACCTTACACCGGCAGACAGTGATTTTGATTCTTTCTTTCTTTTATACCTCTGGAACTAGCCAAGTGATAAGAATACACCTAAATTCTTAGGGTCTAGGCCTTTACAGACAGGCCTGAATATCTATATCCTAACACTCCACCCCTTTTTTTTCTTTTCTTTTCTTTTGGGATCCTCCTGCCCAGGTATCCCTGGAAAAGCATAGGACATATGGCGACACATTTCCTGACAGGGCCAGGCATCAAGGTGGAAGGTGTCGATATTCCATTTGTCCCACTGCCCCTTGTGTAGTCTAGTGCCCTGCACCTTCTCTCGTACGGGCATACCACACCTATTCCAATTAGTGTTCCAGACTTCCCATTAGAGTGGGCCCGAGAAGGTTGGGTCTGGGTTGTCTAGTACACTGCAGGGTTTGGAGGGCTTATTACTTATAGGTTATCTCCATATGAAACGTAACACAAGTACAAGTATGGCGGCTGTGATTGCAGAGCCATTGGCCATTATCTTTGAAAACTCGTGGCGAACCGGGGAAGTCCCGGATGACTGGAAAAAGGCTAATGTAGTGCCAATCTTTAAAAAAGGGAAGAAGGAGGATCCTGGGAACTACAGGCCAGTCAGCCTCACCTCAGTCCCCGGAAAAATCATAGAGCAGGTCCTCAAAGAATCAATCCTGAAGCACTTACATGAGAGGAAAGTGATCAGGAACAGTCAGCATGGATTCACCAAGGGAAGGTCATGCCTGACTAATCTCATCGTCTTCTATGATGAGATTACTGGTTCTGTGGATGAAGGGAAAGCAGTGGATGTATTGTTTCTTGACTTTAGCAAAGCTTTTGACACGGTCTCCCACAGTATTCTTGTCAGCAAGTTAAGGAAGTATGGGCTGGAAGAATGCACCATAAGGTGGGTAGAAAGTTGGCTAGATTGTCGGGCTCAAAGGGTAGTGATCAATGGCTCCATGTCTAGTTGGCAGCCGGTGTCAAGTGGAGTGCCCCAGGGTTCGGTCCTGGGGCCGGTTTTGTTCAATATCTTCATAAATGATCTGGAGGATGGTGTGGATTGCACTCTCAGCAAATTTGCGGATGATACTAAACTGGGAGGAGTGGTAGATACGCTGGAGGGCAGGGATAGGATACAGAGGGACCTCGACAAATTGGAGGATTGGGCCAAAAGAAATCTGATGAGGTTCAATAAGGATAAGTGCAGGGTCCTGCACTTAGGACGGAGGAACCCAATGCACAGCTACAGACTAGGGACCGAATGGCTAGGCAGCAGTTCTGCGGAAAAGGACCTAGGGGTGACAGTGGACAAGAAGCTGGATATGAGCCAGCAGTGTGCCCTTGTTGCCAAGAAGGCCAATGGCATTTTGGGATGTATAAATAGGGGCATAGCGAGCAGATCGAGGGATGTGATCGTCCCCCTCTATTCGACATTGGTGAGGCCTCATCTGGAGTACTGTGTCCAGTTTTGGGCCCCACACTACAAGAAGGATGTGGATAAATTGGAGAGAGTCCAGCAAAGGGCAACAAAAATGATTAGGGGTCTGGAACACATGACTTATGAGGAGAGGCTGAGGGAACTGGGATTGTTTAGTCTGCAGAAGAGAAGAATGAGGGGGGATTTGATAGCTGCTTTCAACTACCTGAGAGGTAGTTCCAGAGAGGATGGTTCTAGACTATTCTCAGTGGTGGAAGAGGACAGGACAAGGAGTAATGGTCTCAAGTTGCAGTGGGGGAGGTTTAGGTTGGATATTAGGAAAAACTTTTTCACTAGGAGGGTGGTGAAACACTGGAATGCGTTGCCTAGGGAGGTGGTGGAATCTCCAAAGCCCTGGCTGGGATGATTTAATTGGGTATGGGTCCTGCTTTTGAGCAGGGGGTTGGACTAGATGACCTCCTGAGGTCCCTTCCAACCCTGATATTCTATGATTCTACAGTTAACAATACAAAATCCACAGCAACACCGAGTCCTGACCACTGCAGTATGGTCCAACATCTGAGACACCCCCAAAACACTGCCTCTCCTTCTTCGACAGGGTCACTATCTGATGTGTCCAGTTGCTGGCAGTTGCAACAAGCTGCCCCTGCAGGTTTTGCTTGCTTTTGTCCATATCATAAGTCCACTAAATGTTCACAGAGAAATGGGATATTGTCCAAACCAGCTTGACCACTTGGTATGGAATCAGGCAGTATGCCCTGGTTTGATTATTCACAGCAATAAGATTCACAGATCCATTTGTGCACCAAAGTCCAGATAGCAGCATGTAGATGTGTATAGTTTGGTTATGGGCTGGTGTAATTGTGCCCCCAGTAATATGTACATTCCCAGCAAAACCCCTTATACACAGTACACCCAATTGTCCACCCCTTGCATAGGCCGTTGATTCTGCTCCTCCATAGTCATAGGAGAAGGGCACATCCAAACATCTTCTGTTCATTAACACTATTTTACACACCCCTCCATTGATTCCCAGTGAGCTCCTCCCCTTCTCATTATTTCCATAGGGCTTGTGGGGACCACCTTAGTTGCCATTCCATTTCCAGGTACCACGGTAGCTATTACACAGGTGCTGGCCTCCTAGATGAGCATTTTGCATTCCCATACACATCTCCCCCCCCCCCCCCAGGTCAGCCTTTTGAAGCCATCCCCCTTCCACATCATGAGATTTTCTGTTCATTAAAACACAGCAATGCTAGCAACAAGACAAACAACACAAAACATAGATCCATGGTGTTCTGAGTTATTCTTCCGCTGGCACCAGCTTGCTTGTAGAGTGTCTGAAAAAACAAAAGAAACAATTTCCACCCCCCTGGTGGGGACAGATTATTGCTTATTAATAATAATACCACTTTCTTTTACAAATGTCCTTGCTAATTGCAGGAAAAACAGAAGAATTACCTCCAGCCTGTCCTTACTTTGTTCTATAGTCAGGCTAGTGAATTACCCCACTCACTGGTCATTTATGAAATTCATGAGGTGGTGTACCTCAGTTTCCCCTCTTGTACAACAGACCATGTTTGCAATAGTTTCTCTGCTGTACCAAGCTTTAAGTTTATTCTTGGGTAATAGCTGAGACACAGTTTCAGATATTAGCACTGTACACATCCTGGGAAAATGCACATTCCTTCCAGATAGTTTAACCTCCATAATATTATATTAGCCATATTAATTTTACACATGCCCACAGAGTTTTCATGCACACCCACCAGAGCAACAATCTGATCCCCCAGAGCCACCCCAAGGCTCAGTGTTCCCATCATTCCTCCCCTTTTTCTTTTCTTTTACCTGTGTGCACACAAAAAATTCACTTTGGCCTAACATTTCCTAAACACTCTGATTACTCTTTTTTACACAACTGTAACCCAATTACACTTCTATCTTGTACAACTAGTGTCAAGGTTCCTCCCCCACTCTGAACTCTAGGGTACAGATGTGGGGACCTGCATGAAAAACCTCTTAAGCTTATCTTTACCAGCTTAGGTCAAAACTTCCCCCAGGTACAAAATATTACACCCGTTGTCCTTGGAGTGGCCGCTACCACCACCAAACTAATACTGGTTACTGGGGAAGAGCTGTTTGGACGCGTCCTTCCCCCCAAAATACTTCCCAAAACCTTGCACCCCACTTCCTGGACAAGGTTTGGT
Source organism: Caretta caretta (assembly GCF_965140235.1). NCBI lineage: Eukaryota > Metazoa > Chordata > Testudines > Cheloniidae > Caretta > Caretta caretta. The sequence goes on from NC_134216.1 coordinate 77,146,152, forward strand.
AAAAAGCCTCACCAATTTGCCTAGGTGACTACAGACCCAGACCCTTGGATCTTAAGAACAATGAACAATCCTCCCAACACTTGCACCCCCCCTTTCCTGGGAAATGTTGGATAAAAAGCCTCACCAATTTGCATAGGTGACCACAGACCCAAACCCTTGGATCTGAGAACAATGAAAAAGCATTCAGTTTTTTACAAGAAGACTTTTAATAAAAAATAGAAGTAAATAGAAATAAAGAAATCCCCCCTGTAAAATCAGGATGGTAGATATCTTACAGGGTAATTAGATTCCAAAACATAGAGAACCCCTCTAGGCAAAACCTTAAGTTACAAAAAAGATACATAGACAGAAATAGTTATTCTATTCAGCACAATTCTTTTCTCAGCCATTTAAAGAAATCATAATCTAACACATACCTAGCTAGATTACTTACTAAAAGTTCTAAGACTCCATTCCTGTTCTGTCCCTGGCAAAAGCAGCATACAGACAGACACAGACCCTTTGTTTCTCTCCCTCCTCCCAGCTTTTGAAAGTATCTTGTCTCCTCATTGGTCATTTTGGTCAGGTGCCAGCGAGGTTACCTTTAGCTTCTTAACCCTTTACAGGTGAGAGGAGCTTTCCCCTGGCCAGGAGGGATTTTAAAGGGGTTTACCCTTCCCTTTATATTTATGACAACTAGACACAACCAGAGGCAGCCAAGTTAAGTTCCAATAGAAACCCCTTACATCCTTTAGTGATTTTGATTGCATTACCCAATAGTCAAATAATTTTGCTCAGATTCTCTCTCCTCCTGCTGCCTGCAGGAGTCCCTTATAGACCATTTCTGTGGGAAAAGGGCCCATTTTCCCTCAGAATAGCTGTAAAGGCTTCTGGGAACAGAAGCGTAGTGGTGGTAATAGCCACTCGACCTGACCCCCTTGGATAATTTAATGAGCAGGCTTCCATCCAATGTGACTGCACAGAGTTGCACATACAGTTACATTTATATAACTGGGTTTTATCATTAAACAAAAACTTCCTTCTTGACATCTCACATACGTATCCCAAGTACCCTCCATTAAAACTTCAGAAAAACAAGAGTGTGTAAAGGCAGGTTGCACTTTGAAACTTTTTTTTTCTTCTCCTTCTTTCTCTCCACTCCCCCAGGACCAAGTCCCAGCTCCAGTCTCTAAAGGTAGTCTGTTAACTCTGCTTTGGACTTTAAACCCTGTTGTGCCAAATCATCTTTCACTCCCCTAACTAATTTACAACCCTTCAGCAGCCCTTGCTGAAGCAGCACCAAACCTGAAAGATTCTTGGCAGCTTCCTGTAATGCTGCCCTTAAGTCAAACCTCTCATAAGCGGACTGAAGTGCCTCCTTTCCCTGGAAGGCATTCAGTCCCCATGGGCAGGGACCTTCCACTACCCATATACCAAGGAGGGTGGGCTCCTCAGCCACCCCCCATCCCTCTGGGTTCCCTAACATTGCCTCCATTTCCTTTTTAATCTCATCCCAGGTTGACCCCTGCACCTGGTATGGGCCCTGGTTCTTCCTTATCCATTTATGCAAAAAATCCTTTACCCTGGCTTGCCAGAACCCGCAACTACCATCACGAGAGTTCGCGATACCCCCTCCAAGCAGCTGTGCGGACTGTTGGGGAGGGGGACTTACAGGCTGCCACTCACCTATCCAATCTCTCCAATGAAGGGATAGACACTTCTCAAACTCCTGGCAGTAGTGAGTCCTGATCAGACAAGGAACATTAAACCCTCTGAGCTCAGAAGGCCACTGGGTGAGTGTTTGGGAAAGAATTCCTACTGATTTCCTGCTGGGCTCCATCCAAAGCCAATAACTAGGGCTGTCAATTAACCGCAGTTCTGATTGCACTCTTAAACAATAATAGAACACCAAGTGCAACATATTATCAATCTTTTGGGATTTTTTAATATTTTCAAATATATTGATTTGAAATTACAACACAGAATACAAAAACAATGAGGAGTTTTTGTGGCACCTTAGAGACTAACACATTTTTGGGGCATAAGCTTTCGTGGGCTATGCCCAAATAAATTGGTTAGTCTCTAAGGTGCCACAAGGACTCCTTGTTGTATTTGCTGATACAGACTAACACGGCCACCCGTCTGGAACAGAATACAAAGTGTACAGTGCTCACTGTATATGATTATTTTTGATGACAAATATTTATACCATAAAAAAGAAATAGTGCTTTTCAATTCACCTCGTACAAGTACAGTAGTGCACTCTCTTTCTCGTGAAAGTGCAACTTACAAATGTAGTGGTTTTTTTACGTAACTGCACTCCTAAACAAACCAATGTAAACCTTTAGAGCCTACAAGTGCAGTCAGTCTTGCTTCTTGTTCAGCCAATCGCAAAGACAAACAAGTTGGTTGACATTTTCAGGAGATAATGCTGCCCACTTCTTATTTCCAAGATCACCTGAACGTGAGAACAGGCATTTGCATGGCACTATTTTATCTTTTTTACAGTGCAAATATTTGTAATCAAAACTAATTATTGGGGCTGTCAATTAATTGCAGTTAATGCATGTGATGAACTCAAACCAAATTACTGCATTTTTTTTGTCATGAGAATTAATAGCACACCAGGCCACTGTGCTTGGGGGTGCCGTTGTGTGCCTTTGAGGCAAGGGTGCCCCTCCTCCCAGCACACTGCTCCACTGCAGCTCCCACCTCCTTGCCCCCCGCCCCCATGGAGCCATCCCTGACCCAGCTGCTCCGTACTGGGGGCCTGCCCACTGTCTGCTGCGCAGAGTGGAGATACGAGTGGGGGGCTGAAGTTGAGGTGTCCCGTAGCTGGTAGCTGCTGAGGTGGGGTTGGGGAACAGGGGCACCTGTCTGCTGTTGCCACTGGCTCAGGAGTGAAGCCTGGACACCCAGGTTCTCTGCCTTCTCAGGCCAGGGAGGGAGTGTGGCCTGGGGATGCAGACAGACTGACTACAGGTCTCTGTCACTGACCCCACTGCTCTAAAGGGATGAGATTCCCTGGGGGTCCCAACACTGGGGGAGCTTTGGGAGCAGCCTGCAGGGTGAGCCCTGCCAGTGTGTGCAGATCCCAGTCCAGATGCCCCCTGGGAGGCATGGGATGACAGGGAGTCACCCCAGCTGAGGGGCAGACAGGCCCATTGGCGAGAGGCTGTGTTGCCCCAGACTCACGGCTGCTCTCTGCTCAGTTCCAGGATGGAGGTGCTCAGGAGGCTTCTTGGGAGGAAGACTCCACGGGTGGCCCCAGAGCCAGAGGGGGGCAGCTGCCAGCGTCCCCAGACAGAGAGCTGCCCCTCCATCCCCATGGAATGGGAAGCAGCTCCCGGACAGCCCAGGAGATGGACCTGCTCGGCCCTGCTCACCAGGAGGAAACCAGCTCCCAGGGCTGGTGCTGAGCAGAGAGACACAACAGCCAGGCCAAGATGGAGGTGGCCCAAGTTCAGTCTGGGCAGGCAGGACCCAGCCCACGAGAGGAGCCAGGCAATGCAGCTCTGGGTTTGCTTCTGCTGGAAGGCCAGCCCTCAGGAGCCCAGCCCCGTGGGCCAGCAGGAGGCATCCCCAGGGCAGGAGCTGGGGGATCACTGCCCCAGCAGCTCAACTGGTGCTGGAGGGGAGAGCGGCCACTCCCTGGAGGCTCCCTGGAGCACAGAAGTTGAATGCTCCTCCACTGAAGGTGAGGAGATGCCCTGGGGATGGGGAGGAGCACGGGGCCATTAACACCCAATCACTCTCTCAGAGCCATTGGGGGGACCCCAACCCAGGGCTCTGGCCTGAGCCACTTGAGCCCAATGATGTCAGCGGGAGTCGCAGAGCCACCCCCTGCAGGGGGAAATGGGGGGATCTACTGGGAAGTGGGATCCTGATGCTTTGGGGCAAGTCCCAGGGAGGATGGGACAGTGAAGGGCCCCATCTGCCATGGGGCCATGGTGCTGAGGGGTCTGTGGGAGGGGTAGTGTGGGGATCTCTCTGCCATGGGGCCCTGGGGCTGAGGGGTCTGTGGGAGGGGTACTGTGGGGAACTCTCTGCCACGTGGTGCTTACATTGGAGGGGGAAACATTAAATCTTCTCTCCCCACCACACCCCCGTCCTTCCTCTTCTTCCCTCCAGCTGCAGCAAGAGTCCCCCTCTGCCCTTGTCTCTCTGACGCAGAGACCCCCATGGACCGGTTGGAGAAGAAGGACCTTGCCACTGAGGAAAAGGCAGAGGAGGATGAAGACCCAGCCACAGAAGGCGAGGAAGAGGAGGAAGAGGTAGAGACAGAGGAGGAGGAGAAGCAGGAAGAGGAAGTCCTGACCACAGAAAAAGAGGACCTAGCCATAGAAGAGGACAAGGACATGACTAAAGAGGAAGTCCTGGACACAGAGGAGAAGTTGGAGGAGGAGGACGTATCTGTAGAAGAGGAAAAGGAGGAGGATGAGAAGCTGTCTGCAGAAGAGGAAGAAGAGGAGAAGGAGGAGAAGAACCTGTCTGCAGAAGAGGAGAAGGAGAAGAACGTGTCTGCAGAAGAGATAGAAGAGGAGAAGGAGGATGAGAAACAGCCTGCAGAAGAGGAAAAAGAGGAGGAGGAGGAGGAGAAGCTGTCTGCAGAAGAGGAGGAGGAGAACTTGCCTCCAGAGGAGGAGGAGGACCTCTCCGTAGAAGAGGAAGCTGATTTGACTGCAGAGAAGGAGAAGGAAGAAGAAGGTAAAGGAAGAGGAGGATGTGGCCCTGGTGGAGGAACACCTGATCATGGAGCAAAAGGAAGAAGAGAGGGATCTGGCCATGGAGCAGGAAGAGGAGCACCTGCCTATGGAGGAAGAGTAGGAGGACCCGGCCACGGGAGTGGAGCTCCTGGCCATGGAGCAGGTGTAAGAGGAGGACCACGTGGCTGCAGAGGAGGAAGAGGAGGACCTGGCCAAGGAGAAGGACCAGGCCACAGAGGAGGACAAGGAGGACCTGGACCAGGAGGAAGAGAAGGAAGAGGACCTGGCAATGGAGGAGGACGAGGATGTGTCCATGCAAGAAAAAGAAGAGGAAGAAGAGGAGGTAGAAGACATGGCTATAGACTAGGAGGACCCAGGAATGGAGGAGGACAAGGATGTGTGGATGCAGGGGGAAGAAGAAGAGAAGGAGGTAGACCTGGCCATGGAGGAGGAGGAGCAAGAGGAGCTGGCCAGAGAGGAGGACAAGAAGGAGGAAAAGAAGGAGGAGAACATGGCCACGGAGAAGGAGCAGGAGGAAGAGGACCTGGCCAGAGAGGAGAAGGAGGAGGATGTGGCCATGCAGGGGGAAGAAGAGGCAGAAGAGGAGATAGAGGATCTGGCTATAGACGAGGAGGACCCAAGAATGGAGGAAGACGAGGATGTGTGGATGCAGGGGAAAGAAGAAGAGAAGAAGGTGGAGCTGGCCATGGAGGAGGAGGATCAAGAGGAGCTGGCCAGAGAGGAGGACGAGAAGGAGGAAAAGGAGGAGGAGAACCTGGCCATGGAGAAGGAGCAGGAGAAAGAGGACCTGGCCAGAGAGGAGAAGGAGGAGGATGTGGCCATGCAGGGGGAAGAAGAGGCAGAAGAGGAGATAGAGGATCTGGCTATAGACGAGGAGGACCCAAGAATGGAGGAAGACGAGGATGTGTGGATGCAGGGGAAAGAAGAAGAGAAGAAGGTGGAGCTGGCCATGGAGGAGGAGGATCAAGAGGAGCTGGCCAGAGAG
>NC_134216.1:81294542-81304176 GCF_965140235.1 Caretta caretta
TTAGGGTTAGGGTTAGGGTTAGGGTTAGGGTTAGGGTTAGGGTTAGGGTTAGGGTTAGGGTTAGGGTTAGGGTTAGGGTTAGGGTTAGGGTTAGGGTTAGGGTTAGGGTTAGGGTTAGGGTTAGGGTTAGGGTTAGGGTTAGGGTTAGGGTTAGGGTTAGGGTTAGGGTTAGGGTTAGGGTTAGGGTTAGGGTTAGGGTTAGGGTTAGGGTTAGGGTTAGGGTTAGGGTTAGGGTTAGGGTTAGGGTTAGGGTTAGGGTTAGGGTTAGGGTTAGGGTTAGGGTTAGGGTTAGGGTTAGGGTTAGGGTTAGGGTTAGGGTTAGGGTTAGGGTTAGGGTTAGGGTTAGGGTTAGGGTTAGGGTTAGGGTTAGGGTTAGGGTTAGGGTTAGGGTTAGGGTTAGGGTTAGGGTTAGGGTTAGGGTTAGGGTTAGGGTTAGGGTTAGGGTTAGGGTTAGGGTTAGGGTTAGGGTTAGGGTTAGGGTTAGGGTTAGGGTTAGGGTTAGGGTTAGGGTTAGGGTTAGGGTTAGGGTTAGGGTTAGGGTTAGGGTTAGGGTTAGGGTTAGGGTTAGGGTTAGGGTTAGGGTTAGGGTTAGGGTTAGGGTTAGGGTTAGGGTTAGGGTTAGGGTTAGGGTTAGGGTTAGGGTTAGGGTTAGGGTTAGGGTTAGGGTTAGGGTTAGGGTTAGGGTTAGGGTTAGGGTTAGGGTTAGGGTTAGGGTTAGGGTTAGGGTTAGGGTTAGGGTTAGGGTTAGGGTTAGGGTTAGGGTTAGGGTTAGGGTTAGGGTTAGGGTTAGGGTTAGGGTTAGGGTTAGGGTTAGGGTTAGGGTTAGGGTTAGGGTTAGGGTTAGGGTTAGGGTTAGGGTTAGGGTTAGGGTTAGGGTTAGGGTTAGGGTTAGGGTTAGGGTTAGGGTTAGGGTTAGGGTTAGGGTTAGGGTTAGGGTTAGGGTTAGGGTTAGGGTTAGGGTTAGGGTTAGGGTTAGGGTTAGGGTTAGGGTTAGGGTTAGGGTTAGGGTTAGGGTTAGGGTTAGGGTTAGGGTTAGGGTTAGGGTTAGGGTTAGGGTTAGGGTTAGGGTTAGGGTTAGGGTTAGGGTTAGGGTTAGGGTTAGGGTTAGGGTTAGGGTTAGGGTTAGGGTTAGGGTTAGGGTTAGGGTTAGGGTTAGGGTTAGGGTTAGGGTTAGGGTTAGGGTTAGGGTTAGGGTTAGGGTTAGGGTTAGGGTTAGGGTTAGGGTTAGGGTTAGGGTTAGGGTTAGGGTTAGGGTTAGGGTTAGGGTTAGGGTTAGGGTTAGGGTTAGGGTTAGGGTTAGGGTTAGGGTTAGGGTTAGGGTTAGGGTTAGGGTTAGGGTTAGGGTTAGGGTTAGGGTTAGGGTTAGGGTTAGGGTTAGGGTTAGGGTTAGGGTTAGGGTTAGGGTTAGGGTTAGGGTTAGGGTTAGGGTTAGGGTTAGGGTTAGGGTTAGGGTTAGGGTTAGGGTTAGGGTTAGGGTTAGGGTTAGGGTTAGGGTTAGGGTTAGGGTTAGGGTTAGGGTTAGGGTTAGGGTTAGGGTTAGGGTTAGGGTTAGGGTTAGGGTTAGGGTTAGGGTTAGGGTTAGGGTTAGGGTTAGGGTTAGGGTTAGGGTTAGGGTTAGGGTTAGGGTTAGGGTTAGGGTTAGGGTTAGGGTTAGGGTTAGGGTTAGGGTTAGGGTTAGGGTTAGGGTTAGGGTTAGGGTTAGGGTTAGGGTTAGGGTTAGGGTTAGGGTTAGGGTTAGGGTTAGGGTTAGGGTTAGGGTTAGGGTTAGGGTTAGGGTTAGGGTTAGGGTTAGGGTTAGGGTTAGGGTTAGGGTTAGGGTTAGGGTTAGGGTTAGGGTTAGGGTTAGGGTTAGGGTTAGGGTTAGGGTTAGGGTTAGGGTTAGGGTTAGGGTTAGGGTTAGGGTTAGGGTTAGGGTTAGGGTTAGGGTTAGGGTTAGGGTTAGGGTTAGGGTTAGGGTTAGGGTTAGGGTTAGGGTTAGGGTTAGGGTTAGGGTTAGGGTTAGGGTTAGGGTTAGGGTTAGGGTTAGGGTTAGGGTTAGGGTTAGGGTTAGGGTTAGGGTTAGGGTTAGGGTTAGGGTTAGGGTTAGGGTTAGGGTTAGGGTTAGGGTTAGGGTTAGGGTTAGGGTTAGGGTTAGGGTTAGGGTTAGGGTTAGGGTTAGGGTTAGGGTTAGGGTTAGGGTTAGGGTTAGGGTTAGGGTTAGGGTTAGGGTTAGGGTTAGGGTTAGGGTTAGGGTTAGGGTTAGGGTTAGGGTTAGGGTTAGGGTTAGGGTTAGGGTTAGGGTTAGGGTTAGGGTTAGGGTTAGGGTTAGGGTTAGGGTTAGGGTTAGGGTTAGGGTTAGGGTTAGGGTTAGGGTTAGGGTTAGGGTTAGGGTTAGGGTTAGGGTTAGGGTTAGGGTTAGGGTTAGGGTTAGGGTTAGGGTTAGGGTTAGGGTTAGGGTTAGGGTTAGGGTTAGGGTTAGGGTTAGGGTTAGGGTTAGGGTTAGGGTTAGGGTTAGGGTTAGGGTTAGGGTTAGGGTTAGGGTTAGGGTTAGGGTTAGGGTTAGGGTTAGGGTTAGGGTTAGGGTTAGGGTTAGGGTTAGGGTTAGGGTTAGGGTTAGGGTTAGGGTTAGGGTTAGGGTTAGGGTTAGGGTTAGGGTTAGGGTTAGGGTTAGGGTTAGGGTTAGGGTTAGGGTTAGGGTTAGGGTTAGGGTTAGGGTTAGGGTTAGGGTTAGGGTTAGGGTTAGGGTTAGGGTTAGGGTTAGGGTTAGGGTTAGGGTTAGGGTTAGGGTTAGGGTTAGGGTTAGGGTTAGGGTTAGGGTTAGGGTTAGGGTTAGGGTTAGGGTTAGGGTTAGGGTTAGGGTTAGGGTTAGGGTTAGGGTTAGGGTTAGGGTTAGGGTTAGGGTTAGGGTTAGGGTTAGGGTTAGGGTTAGGGTTAGGGTTAGGGTTAGGGTTAGGGTTAGGGTTAGGGTTAGGGTTAGGGTTAGGGTTAGGGTTAGGGTTAGGGTTAGGGTTAGGGTTAGGGTTAGGGTTAGGGTTAGGGTTAGGGTTAGGGTTAGGGTTAGGGTTAGGGTTAGGGTTAGGGTTAGGGTTAGGGTTAGGGTTAGGGTTAGGGTTAGGGTTAGGGTTAGGGTTAGGGTTAGGGTTAGGGTTAGGGTTAGGGTTAGGGTTAGGGTTAGGGTTAGGGTTAGGGTTAGGGTTAGGGTTAGGGTTAGGGTTAGGGTTAGGGTTAGGGTTAGGGTTAGGGTTAGGGTTAGGGTTAGGGTTAGGGTTAGGGTTAGGGTTAGGGTTAGGGTTAGGGTTAGGGTTAGGGTTAGGGTTAGGGTTAGGGTTAGGGTTAGGGTTAGGGTTAGGGTTAGGGTTAGGGTTAGGGTTAGGGTTAGGGTTAGGGTTAGGGTTAGGGTTAGGGTTAGGGTTAGGGTTAGGGTTAGGGTTAGGGTTAGGGTTAGGGTTAGGGTTAGGGTTAGGGTTAGGGTTAGGGTTAGGGTTAGGGTTAGGGTTAGGGTTAGGGTTAGGGTTAGGGTTAGGGTTAGGGTTAGGGTTAGGGTTAGGGTTAGGGTTAGGGTTAGGGTTAGGGTTAGGGTTAGGGTTAGGGTTAGGGTTAGGGTTAGGGTTAGGGTTAGGGTTAGGGTTAGGGTTAGGGTTAGGGTTAGGGTTAGGGTTAGGGTTAGGGTTAGGGTTAGGGTTAGGGTTAGGGTTAGGGTTAGGGTTAGGGTTAGGGTTAGGGTTAGGGTTAGGGTTAGGGTTAGGGTTAGGGTTAGGGTTAGGGTTAGGGTTAGGGTTAGGGTTAGGGTTAGGGTTAGGGTTAGGGTTAGGGTTAGGGTTAGGGTTAGGGTTAGGGTTAGGGTTAGGGTTAGGGTTAGGGTTAGGGTTAGGGTTAGGGTTAGGGTTAGGGTTAGGGTTAGGGTTAGGGTTAGGGTTAGGGTTAGGGTTAGGGTTAGGGTTAGGGTTAGGGTTAGGGTTAGGGTTAGGGTTAGGGTTAGGGTTAGGGTTAGGGTTAGGGTTAGGGTTAGGGTTAGGGTTAGGGTTAGGGTTAGGGTTAGGGTTAGGGTTAGGGTTAGGGTTAGGGTTAGGGTTAGGGTTAGGGTTAGGGTTAGGGTTAGGGTTAGGGTTAGGGTTAGGGTTAGGGTTAGGGTTAGGGTTAGGGTTAGGGTTAGGGTTAGGGTTAGGGTTAGGGTTAGGGTTAGGGTTAGGGTTAGGGTTAGGGTTAGGGTTAGGGTTAGGGTTAGGGTTAGGGTTAGGGTTAGGGTTAGGGTTAGGGTTAGGGTTAGGGTTAGGGTTAGGGTTAGGGTTAGGGTTAGGGTTAGGGTTAGGGTTAGGGTTAGGGTTAGGGTTAGGGTTAGGGTTAGGGTTAGGGTTAGGGTTAGGGTTAGGGTTAGGGTTAGGGTTAGGGTTAGGGTTAGGGTTAGGGTTAGGGTTAGGGTTAGGGTTAGGGTTAGGGTTAGGGTTAGGGTTAGGGTTAGGGTTAGGGTTAGGGTTAGGGTTAGGGTTAGGGTTAGGGTTAGGGTTAGGGTTAGGGTTAGGGTTAGGGTTAGGGTTAGGGTTAGGGTTAGGGTTAGGGTTAGGGTTAGGGTTAGGGTTAGGGTTAGGGTTAGGGTTAGGGTTAGGGTTAGGGTTAGGGTTAGGGTTAGGGTTAGGGTTAGGGTTAGGGTTAGGGTTAGGGTTAGGGTTAGGGTTAGGGTTAGGGTTAGGGTTAGGGTTAGGGTTAGGGTTAGGGTTAGGGTTAGGGTTAGGGTTAGGGTTAGGGTTAGGGTTAGGGTTAGGGTTAGGGTTAGGGTTAGGGTTAGGGTTAGGGTTAGGGTTAGGGTTAGGGTTAGGGTTAGGGTTAGGGTTAGGGTTAGGGTTAGGGTTAGGGTTAGGGTTAGGGTTAGGGTTAGGGTTAGGGTTAGGGTTAGGGTTAGGGTTAGGGTTAGGGTTAGGGTTAGGGTTAGGGTTAGGGTTAGGGTTAGGGTTAGGGTTAGGGTTAGGGTTAGGGTTAGGGTTAGGGTTAGGGTTAGGGTTAGGGTTAGGGTTAGGGTTAGGGTTAGGGTTAGGGTTAGGGTTAGGGTTAGGGTTAGGGTTAGGGTTAGGGTTAGGGTTAGGGTTAGGGTTAGGGTTAGGGTTAGGGTTAGGGTTATGGGTTAGGGTTAGGGTTAGGGTTAGGGTTAGGGTTAGGGTTAGGGTTAGGGTTAGGGTTAGGGTTAGGGTTAGGGTTAGGGTTAGGGTTAGGGTTAGGGTTAGGGTTAGGGTTAGGGTTAGGGTTAGGGTTAGGGTTAGGGTTAGGGTTAGGGTTAGGGTTAGGGTTAGGGTTAGGGTTAGGGTTAGGGTTAGGGTTAGGGTTAGGGTTAGGGTTAGGGTTAGGGTTAGTAGGGTTAGGGTTAGGGTTAGGGTTAGGGTTAGGGTTAGGGTTAGGGTTAGGGTTAGGGTTAGGGTTAGGGTTAGGGTTAGGGTTAGGGTTAGGGTTAGGGTTAGGGTTAGGGTTAGGGTTAGGGTTAGGGTTAGGGTTAGGGTTAGGGTTAGGGTTAGGGTTAGGGTTAGGGTTAGGGTTAGGGTTAGGGTTAGGGTTAGGGTTAGGGTTAGGGTTAGGGTTAGGGTTAGGGTTAGGGTTAGGGTTAGGGTTAGGGTTAGGGTTAGGGTTAGGGTTAGGGTTAGGGTTAGGGTTAGGGTTAGGGTTAGGGTTAGGGTTAGGGTTAGGGTTAGGGTTAGGGTTAGGGTTAGGGTTAGGGTTAGGGTTAGGGTTAGGGTTAGGGTTAGGGTTAGGAGGTTAGGGTTAGGGTTAGGGTTAGGGTTAGGGTTAGGGTTAGGGTTAGGGTTAGGGTTAGGGTTAGGGTTAGGGTTAGGGTTAGGGTTAGGGTTAGGGTTAGGGTTAGGGTTAGGGTTAGGGTTAGGGTTAGGGTTAGGGTTAGGGTTAGGGTTAGGGTTAGGGTTAGGGTTAGGGTTAGGGTTAGGGTTAGGGTTAGGGTTAGGGTTAGGGTTAGGGTTAGGGTTAGGGTTAGGGTTAGGGTTAGGGTTAGGGTTAGGGTTAGGGTTAGGGTTAGGGTTAGGGTTAGGGTTAGGGTTAGGGTTAGGGTTAGGGTTAGGGTTAGGGTTAGGGTTAGGGTTAGGGTTAGGGTTAGGGTTAGGGTTAGGGTTAGGGTTAGGGTTAGGGTTAGGGTTAGGGTTAGGGTTAGGGTTAGGGTTAGGGTTAGGGTTAGGGTTAGGGTTAGGGTTAGGGTTAGGGTTAGGGTTAGGGTTAGGGTTAGGGTTAGGGTTAGGGTTAGGGTTAGGGTTAGGGTTAGGGTTAGGGTTAGGGTTAGGGTTAGGGTTAGGGTTAGGGTTAGGGTTAGGGTTAGGGTTAGGGTTAGGGTTAGGGTTAGGGTTAGGGTTAGGGTTAGGGTTAGGGTTAGGGTTAGGGTTAGGGTTAGGGTTAGGGTTAGGGTTAGGGTTAGGGTTAGGGTTAGGGTTAGGGTTAGGGTTAGGGTTAGGGTTAGGGTTAGGGTTAGGGTTAGGGTTAGGGTTAGGGTTAGGGTTAGGGTTAGGGTTAGGGTTAGGGTTAGGGTTAGGGTTAGGGTTAGGGTTAGGGTTAGGGTTAGGGTTAGGGTTAGGGTTAGGGTTAGGGTTAGGGTTAGGGTTAGGGTTAGGGTTAGGGTTAGGGTTAGGGTTAGGGTTAGGGTTAGGGTTAGGGTTAGGGTTAGGGTTAGGGTTAGGGTTAGGGTTAGGGTTAGGGTTAGGGTTAGGGTTAGGGTTAGGGTTAGGGTTAGGGTTAGGGTTAGGGTTAGGGTTAGGGTTAGGGTTAGGGTTAGGGTTAGGGTTAGGGTTAGGGTTAGGGTTAGGGTTAGGGTTAGGGTTAGGGTTAGGGTTAGGGTTAGGGTTAGGGTTAGGGTTAGGGTTAGGGTTAGGGTTAGGGTTAGGGTTAGGGTTAGGGTTAGGGTTAGGGTTAGGGTTAGGGTTAGGGTTAGGGTTAGGGTTAGGGTTAGGGTTAGGGTTAGGGTTAGGGTTAGGGTTAGGGTTAGGGTTAGGGTTAGGGTTAGGGTTAGGGTTAGGGTTAGGGTTAGGGTTAGGGTTAGGGTTAGGGTTAGGGTTAGGGTTAGGGTTAGGGTTAGGGTTAGGGTTAGGGTTAGGGTTAGGGTTAGGGTTAGGGTTAGGGTTAGGGTTAGGGTTAGGGTTAGGGTTAGGGTTAGGGTTAGGGTTAGGGTTAGGGTTAGGGTTAGGGTTAGGGTTAGGGTTAGGGTTAGGGTTAGGGTTAGGGTTAGGGTTAGGGTTAGGGTTAGGGTTAGGGTTAGGGTTAGGGTTAGGGTTAGGGTTAGGGTTAGGGTTAGGGTTAGGGTTAGGGTTAGGGTTAGGGTTAGGGTTAGGGTTAGGGTTAGGGTTAGGGTTAGGGTTAGGGTTAGGGTTAGGGTTAGGGTTAGGGTTAGGGTTAGGGTTAGGGTTAGGGTTAGGGTTAGGGTTAGGGTTAGGGTTAGGGTTAGGGTTAGGGTTAGGGTTAGGGTTAGGGTTAGGGTTAGGGTTAGGGTTAGGGTTAGGGTTAGGGTTAGGGTTAGGGTTAGGGTTAGGGTTAGGGTTAGGGTTAGGGTTAGGGTTAGGGTTAGGGTTAGGGTTAGGGTTAGGGTTAGGGTTAGGGTTAGGGTTAGGGTTAGGGTTAGGGTTAGGGTTAGGGTTAGGGTTAGGGTTAGGGTTAGGGTTAGGGTTAGGGTTAGGGTTAGGGTTAGGGTTAGGGTTAGGGTTAGGGTTAGGGTTAGGGTTAGGGTTAGGGTTAGGGTTAGGGTTAGGGTTAGGGTTAGGGTTAGGGTTAGGGTTAGGGTTAGGGTTAGGGTTAGGGTTAGGGTTAGGGTTAGGGTTAGGGTTAGGGTTAGGGTTAGGGTTAGGGTTAGGGTTAGGGTTAGGGTTAGGGTTAGGGTTAGGGTTAGGGTTAGGGTTAGGGTTAGGGTTAGGGTTAGGGTTAGGGTTAGGGTTAGGGTTAGGGTTAGGGTTAGGGTTAGGGTTAGGGTTAGGGTTAGGGTTAGGGTTAGGGTTAGGGTTAGGGTTAGGGTTAGGGTTAGGGTTAGGGTTAGGGTTAGGGTTAGGGTTAGGGTTAGGGTTAGGGTTAGGGTTAGGGTTAGGGTTAGGGTTAGGGTTAGGGTTAGGGTTAGGGTTAGGGTTAGGGTTAGGGTTAGGGTTAGGGTTAGGGTTAGGGTTAGGGTTAGGGTTAGGGTTAGGGTTAGGGTTAGGGTTAGGGTTAGGGTTAGGGTTAGGGTTAGGGTTAGGGTTAGGGTTAGGGTTAGGGTTAGGGTTAGGGTTAGGGTTAGGGTTAGGGTTAGGGTTAGGGTTAGGGTTAGGGTTAGGGTTAGGGTTAGGGTTAGGGTTAGGGTTAGGGTTAGGGTTAGGGTTAGGGTTAGGGTTAGGGTTAGGGTTAGGGTTAGGGTTAGGGTTAGGGTTAGGGTTAGGGTTAGGGTTAGGGTTAGGGTTAGGGTTAGGGTTAGGGTTAGGGTTAGGGTTAGGGTTAGGGTTAGGGTTAGGGTTAGGGTTAGGGTTAGGGTTAGGGTTAGGGTTAGGGTTAGGGTTAGGGTTAGGGTTAGGGTTAGGGTTAGGGTTAGGGTTAGGGTTAGGGTTAGGGTTAGGGTTAGGGTTAGGGTTAGGGTTAGGGTTAGGGTTAGGGTTAGGGTTAGGGTTAGGGTTAGGGTTAGGGTTAGGGTTAGGGTTAGGGTTAGGGTTAGGGTTAGGGTTAGGGTTAGGGTTAGGGTTAGGGTTAGGGTTAGGGTTAGGGTTAGGGTTAGGGTTAGGGTTAGGGTTAGGGTTAGGGTTAGGGTTAGGGTTAGGGTTAGGGTTAGGGTTAGGGTTAGGGTTAGGGTTAGGGTTAGGGTTAGGGTTAGGGTTAGGGTTAGGGTTAGGGTTAGGGTTAGGGTTAGGGTTAGGGTTAGGGTTAGGGTTAGGGTTAGGGTTAGGGTTAGGGTTAGGGTTAGGGTTAGGGTTAGGGTTAGGGTTAGGGTTAGGGTTAGGGTTAGGGTTAGGGTTAGGGTTAGGGTTAGGGTTAGGGTTAGGGTTAGGGTTAGGGTTAGGGTTAGGGTTAGGGTTAGGGTTAGGGTTAGGGTTAGGGTTAGGGTTAGGGTTAGGGTTAGGGTTAGGGTTAGGGTTAGGGTTAGGGTTAGGGTTAGGGTTAGGGTTAGGGTTAGGGTTAGGGTTAGGGTTAGGGTTAGGGTTAGGGTTAGGGTTAGGGTTAGGGTTAGGGTTAGGGTTAGGGTTAGGGTTAGGGTTAGGGTTAGGGTTAGGGTTAGGGTTAGGGTTAGGGTTAGGGTTAGGGTTAGGGTTAGGGTTAGGGTTAGGGTTAGGGTTAGGGTTAGGGTTAGGGTTAGGGTTAGGGTTAGGGTTAGGGTTAGGGTTAGGGTTAGGGTTAGGGTTAGGGTTAGGGTTAGGGTTAGGGTTAGGGTTAGGGTTAGGGTTAGGGTTAGGGTTAGGGTTAGGGTTAGGGTTAGGGTTAGGGTTAGGGTTAGGGTTAGGGTTAGGGTTAGGGTTAGGGTTAGGGTTAGGGTTAGGGTTAGGGTTAGGGTTAGGGTTAGGGTTAGGGTTAGGGTTAGGGTTAGGGTTAGGGTTAGGGTTAGGGTTAGGGTTAGGGTTAGGGTTAGGGTTAGGGTTAGGGTTAGGGTTAGGGTTAGGGTTAGGGTTAGGGTTAGGGTTAGGGTTAGGGTTAGGGTTAGGGTTAGGGTTAGGGTTAGGGTTAGGGTTAG